>NW_007251124.1:4302-72098 GCF_000164805.1 Carlito syrichta | reverse complement strand
CGCGGCCACTGCACTCCAGTCTGGGCGACAGAGTGAGACTCCTCTCAAAAAAAAAAAAAAAAAAAAAAAAGAATAAAGAGGGTCACTGAGGGCACAACCTCCAAGACAGAAATAAGCAAAGCCCCAGGGGAAACTTAGCCACTTGGCCTCTTTTGGTTTCCACTTACAGAATAATGGATTGGTACACTAAATGAGGTCCATACCTAGCGTTCTACAGACTATGGATATTTTAAACACGACAAAGCAATGTAGTTATTTCTTTGGTGTATTACACATTTAAGCTGATTTTAACTCCGAGTTGAACCTTTCTAAACCCGTTGAATCAAGCACCATTGAACTGCAAAAGGAAACTAGTATTTTTATTTTATTGAGTTGGAGTCTCACTCTGTTGCCCAGACTGGAGTGCAGTGACCGCTCCCGGCCACCGCAAACTCGACCTGCTGGGCTCCGGCGATCCTTCCGCCTCAGCCTTCCAAGCATCCGGAATTACAGGCATGCGCTACCACGCCCGGCTGATTTTTTGATTTATTGTAGAGATGAGGTCTCGCTGCCCAGGTGGGTCTCGAACCCGCGGGCTCAGGCAATATTTTTAAAGGCCTGCTTCTTAATTACTTAATTTAGGAATCACATTTCCTCCTACATATTTGCCATCCTAAATAGGATTAACATGTTAAACGCTTTATGGTAGTGGGTTTTACTTGGCAAATTCTGACAAACTTCTGATTTGTGGTTTCCTTGTAAAGTTGATAATTCCTATCTAGTGGCTGCCCAAGGGACTGCTGAGGGTCATGTTTCCCCAAGGCTAAATCTTTGTAAGTTACAGTTCCTCTGCTAAATAGATAGCCCCCAGTGTTTTACATCTGATGCTATGGTAATGAACCAAGACATGTAAAGCTAAAACTAGATTTATACTTCTACAACCTTGGCAAATGGATGGTGGCAGATCTGATGTTGAAAGGAACCTTCAAACATCAGTGCTAATTGCGTATCAACACCCTGATGTGTATGTTGTTATGAACTCCAAACACTAAGGCTCCTTTTTCTTTTATATTCTTACAAACCACAAAATACCATACTTGGGATTTTAAGAGCTTAGCATAGCTAAAATTTCTAACTGTAATTCTAGTATTTCATATCTCTTCTTTTTCCTATTTACCTTAAATATATCTAGAGTTGGGTTTCTCAACCTCAGTATTAAACATTTTGGGCCAGATACTTCTTTATTGCAGGGGCTATTCTGTAAATGGAGAATGCTTAGCAACATCCCTGGCTTTTACTCACTAGAAACTAGTAGCATCCCAGCTGCCCACCAATGGTACAAGCAAAAATGTCTCCAGATATTGCCAAATTTCTCCCGATGAGAAGCATTAATTTAACCTCAGATACAAAAGCCTATTCTCAAGCACTTTTGGACTTAAAACCTTAACACAACAGAATTAATTTTTTTGGCAAAATTATCATTTTAAGATTTATGGAAATAGCCAGGGAAAAGAAAAATATAGAAATATTTACTTCGATGTTTTGAGTGTATTTTACTTGGGGTTACTACAGTATGGATACTCTATCTTATCTACATTTTCTCCTCCTGACACCCAACTCATTTCTTGTATGGCTTATGAAATAAATTTTCTGTATGGAATGCGACTTGGCAGTACCATAAAAGCATGCCTTTACACTATCAACTGTGACATGGAAATTATATCCTGAAAATGATTATATCCTGAAAACAATTGTAGCAAACTCTTTACTTTCACTTTTGAAACAAATCCTTATGTCATATAAGTAAACCTTATTTTTACTGTTTTTGCTGGTTTTTCTTGGTTAAGATGTTCACCCAACATGTAATGAAATTTTTAATCTATTTGATTTTCTTAGCTGAGCCTGTTAAGTATCATGGGTATCAACAGTCATTCTTTAGGTTTTCTTTCTTTGGAACTGAAGACCAGAAGTATATTTTCTGTGAATGATATATATTCTTCATGATAGTTGCTGGAGAGTCAAGATGTAATTCTTAATTCTTTCTTGGCCTTCAATATCACTTTTTTGCTAACTCATGAGGCTACCTTGGCATTTGATGGGGCCTCCTCCTTTGCCCTGTGACCAAGAAACTCCTCTAGAGTCCTCAGGGGGGAAACTTTTCATTTACCCTTGAGTCCACCTTGTCAATAGAGCCTTCTCATCTGCCCTGCCACTTGGCAGCCTGTCCACCAGCTCCAGTGGGAGCTGGAGAGTCATCCTTACTGCTACTGATGCTCTCCAGAATCCACTTACTTGCAAATATGGCCCATATTATATTGTCACTGGCTTCCTGATCTTCCTTTTCTTTCACTGGTGCTTTTTTTGAAAGGTCCTTGGGAGAAGCTGCAGAATCTTTCTTTCCTTGCTGACTTCATTGATGGTGTACAGGAACCAATCTTCTTTATAGACTTTTGGGGTCAGTTTGGCTTTTGATAGGGCCTCCTCCATTGTCCTGTCATCAGAAAGTTCCTCCGAAGAGTCCTCAGGGTAGACTGTGTCATCATTTAGATGTCTCCTCAGCAAATTTGTTATCCAGGAACAAATAAAATTTTTCTCTTGAGCCACTGTGTTAATAGATGAGGTCTCCTCATCTGTCCTGTTACTTGGCAGCTCATCATCCACCAGGTCCTGGGGAGCATCAATTGATTGGTTTGTCATATACACCCTGTTCTGTGGCCATGTGCAGACTACTGTGACCTACTTCTTAGATCGGACAGCAAACCTTCTTGACCTCTGAGGAAGAATTCTTACATTCCAAGATATTTTTAGTTGCTCCACGTTATTAGGTATTTTATGAGCTCAAGATCAGTAGTTCCAAGCAAGGTGAGTCCATATTTTTACACTCAAGTAAAGGCTTCAGCTGAATATATACTACACTGATATAAAATACTGTTAAGGGCAAATAAAAATAATTTGGCCATGATCTTGGTGCTCTCACACAAAGTGATGCCCTGCTCCTAGGAGAGCTGCAGTGCTATGGCCAGGCCTGAGGCAAGGACACTGGCTTACACCTCACAGACAGTTATGGTGGCTCACAACAGTCTTTAGTGTTTCCTATTCTTTTTCTTAACCAGTAAGTCTGGCCAAACAAATGGAGAGCTTCATATTTCAACTTTTCACACATACACTACTAAAATTGGATTTTTTTGGACTTACTCTCAGGTATAGGCAGATCCTGATGCACTATACTTTATGAAAATAAGTCTGTACATTTTTTGAGCACACAGAGTTATGAGACATTTTTAAAAACAGCTTAAAAATTTCTGTAGACAACACCATAAATAACCCACACAGTAATTCAACAAGCATTTATTAAATGCCTACTATGTGCTCAGCACTGTACTAGGCACTCGGGGGTGCAGAAGTACAAATGTAAAAGTTATTATTCCTGCCCTCAAGGAGCTTACAATGTAATTTTGGAAATAAATACAATTGTGAAACTACAATACAGAGTGCTAGAAAATAATTACAAAGCAACATATTAGTAAGTGCATGGACTACAGTACAAACTCAAAAGATAAATACTGAGGCAGCACAGAATGAGGGAGGTCTCAGTGTGAGGTGAAGTCAATCAGGGAGAGCTCAGTCAGAAGTTAGGCTTTGAAGGGAGTGATGAGCATGAGCTGGGACCAAAGAGCAATCTAAGTAAAAATAATACCGTGAGAAAGGCACATAGGCAAGAGCTTGTAAGACAACAATAGAAGGCTGTAGGAAGTTTGAATGCAATAAATCAAGGTGAATATGCTAGGGAGTAATGAAGGCTGAGGCAGATTAAGCATGGGGAGCAAAGTAATAGAGAACAGGGAACATTACTGCTCTGATAGGACTATCTGCTGGATGTTACGGAGTGAAAATAAGACATTGTAAAAATGGAATTTGAGGAAGATCACCTTGGAAACTTTATACAAGATGGGGATCCTGAGAGCAAGGAAACTGGAAAAAAGAATTACAGTAACCTAGGCCTTATATGATACAGATGTACATGAAAAGCTATAATGGGATGACAGACATGAGAAATCAATCTTCAAGGAGAAGATTAAGAACTAGATTGACAGCAAGATTTTGGACATGGAAAGTAGAGAGCAGAAAAAGATGAAAAGATAACTCTAAGGTTGAGATAAAAAATGTTCAGGACAAAATGGTTAAGATATATATATTTTTAAAAGGAGTTAGGAGAATACATGATGAGTTCTGTTTTAAGTTGTTTAGGTACCTCTGGGAAATTCCACAAGTCATAAGATGACCCACAGGGTAAGAAATATGAAGTCACTCAAATACAGAAAGTAAGTATAAACAATCAGAATAAATAAGAGCATAGAAAAATTAGTGACTAAAAATAAGACATGGGTATCAGCCGGGGTCGGTGGCTCAGCCTGTAATCCTGCACCTTGGGAGGTTGAGGTGAATGGAATGCCTGAGCCCGCTGGTTCAAGACCCGCCTGGGCAACTTGGCGAGACCTCATCTCTACAATAATTCAAAAAATTAGCCGGGCGTGGTAGCGTGTGCCTGTAGTTCCAGCTACTTGGAAGGCTGAGGTGGAAGGATCGCCGGAGCCCAGCAGGTCAAGGCTGCGGTGGCCAGGAGTGGCCACTGCACTCCAATCTGGGCGACAGAGTGAGACTCCAACTCAAAAACAAACAAACAAACAAACAAACAACAACAACAAAAAGACATGGGTATCATTCTCAGTGGAAGTTGGGAGATGGGGAAGACCAATAAAGAAAAGTCAGATATTGGAGAAAAATGACCTAACAGGATACCATAAGCCAAAGGGGAAGAAAATTTCCATGGTGCTGTGAGAATTCAACAATAGGAAATATGAGATCAAGAAGGACAAGAAATTTTAAAAAAGGCCTTAATATTTAACCAGTGATTATTCTAAGCACATTTTACTACGATGCTGATTATGAGAGCCAATAAGGAAAAGTTTTAGAAATAGATCAATGAGAAAATGGAGTTGAAAAACATGATGATATGTTCAGAAATAACAGAGGAGAAATAGAATGGTAGTTTGAAATGGGCAATGAGGTTGAAAGTTTTTCACATTTTATGCTGTAGATGAGCTTACTCTTGTCACCCTAACTGCCCATTGGCCTGGTACATGGATATTTCATTTCCCTCCATAATTCTACTTTCCTGTAGGCAGTTTAGAGAGAATTTGTATTTGAATCTGTTTGTTATTATTATTTTACTCTCTCAGTTACTCTTTTAAATGTTTTATTTGCACAATTTAGTTTTCTAGTACCACAAAGCATCAATATTTAATTATAACCCAAAATAGCATTTTCAATCAATTTTCCAGTAATTATAATAGGTTTGTACTATCTTGCACATTCTCTTCTCCTGTACCTCTCATGACCAAGGTTACATAATCTTAAACAGCTGGGCAAAGTGATGGTGTTCATTATAGACAGCATAGTACAGCAGTCAAGAGCACAGTCTCTAGAATCAGACTGTGTAGGTTAGATTCTTTTCTATTATTTACTTGCTATGTGATATTGGTCAACTCACTTAACTCTCTAAGCCTTGGTTTTTTCACCTATAAAATAGGGAATAAAATAATAATACCTATAATAAGCCTAAGAAATGTTTAATGTAGGGTTTGGCAAACATTAAGTGTTCAACAAATGTCAGCTATTATTATCTGGAGACTCAGAACCAAGAGTAAAGCTAACTGCTCTGTATGGGAATCAACCACTACATTCTAGTACTGCATCTTGCTAAGAGAAAATGGAGAAAAACTTTGAAACCTAAGATGCCTCTCTTAGGCATATATTGTATGGCAATGGAATTATGGAAGAACCTTATCAAGCCAGGCCTAAACAAGAATGGGAGAAGAAAGTATTGGTGAATAGCTCACTTCAGATTAAGAACATAAAAACAGAATTTGCAGGATAAAGGAGCTTACGGCATGCCATTCTTAGTTAAGAGCTCAAAATAATTTCACAGACTGATCAGTAATATTCTAATGCTAAGAGTGCAAACTTGAGACCAAGAATGACTTCTACTTATGTCATCAAAAAACACAGTCATTTTCTATTGTCTTATGCCACTTCGCTATTTGTATATATGTACTGAATCAGCCTTGACAATTCTTTCAAGACAGTCTTTTCTCAAACCCCAGAATAACACCAATTTTTCTAGTCATATTATTTTTTCCTCTGAATTTCTGTCAAATGCTTAATAATTCCAAGATTTAAGTAATGTGGCTACTCATTATTCTGGATATTGATGCAGAAGTAGTCATTAGGAGGTACATCTATAAACATTTCAATGTTACTCTTATCTATGGGCCTACCACCCTGAACACACCCAATCTCATCAATATGTTACTCTGCTAAAAGAGCTTTTTACTGGAATATATGGTAAGTGTTCCTCTAAAGTATATGGGATATATTTTTCCCTCTGACAATGTAACCATCATATGTAATATCTACATACAAGGTAGTCCAGCTCCAAGCAGAATCAGTATCTTACAGAGGGTAAGGCACAACTAAAGCAGAGAGCAAGGATCTGGATACAACCAGATTTACTTGTTTCTGGTTTTTTGAAATTTCAAGTACAAGGTAATCTATAGGTTAAAAAAAAAAGAAAGAGATTAAAAAAAAAGAGATTTAAAAAAGATAATTAAAAGGACTGTTGGAAACCAGTATGACAAATGGTAGGTGCTTTTTCACCAATGGCTCAACGAAATAGATGTGGATAACCTTGATGTTGTTAGTGGTCAAAGTGGGCCATAGGGAGGTAGAGAAGGAATGGTATAAAGAATTTACAATTCAAAAGATAGACCTCTATGAGGTAAGATTTTATGATTGATTTTTAAACCCATCAATCATAAAATATGATTAAGTATTATCCCTTTTCAGGATACTCACAGTGTGAAATTGTAGAATTTTCATCAGAATCTACATACCTTCCTTCTGTACAGGCTTAATTAAATCAATTTAAAGTTTGAGGGTTAATTTTGGAAAGTCAAACATTATTGAATTCCAAGTCTAGTAAATAAGTGGCTAATCAAACAGTCAAAAGTTTATAGGTGTGGTGGCACACCTGTAATCCCAGCACTTTGGGAGGCAGAGGTGAGACGATTGCTTGAGTTCAGGAGTTGGAGACCAGCCTGGGTAGCTTTGCAAGATCTCATCTCTACAATAAATTAATTAGCTGAGTACAGTGGTGCACGTCTGTGGTTCCAGCTACTTAGAAGGCTGAGGTGGAAGGATCGCCTGAGCCTAGTAGGTTAAGGCTGTGGTAGCCATGAGCATGCCACTGCACTCCAGCCTGGGCAATAAAGTGAGGCTCTGACTAAAAAAAAAAAAAAAAAAGTTTAAAGGAAGTGTAAGAGTAACAGAGGGTTTTCTTATAAAGCTTATTAAATAGGAATTCTAAGTGCTCCAAATATCTGGAGGAATAGTAACACTATTGGAATAACAAGAACTACCTAATTAAAGGACAATCCATAATGGTTCTAGCATGTTACTATACTTTATGCAGTATTCCTTAGTATATTGAAAGCCTCAAGGATGAAATATAGTGCCTGGTGATGATGAGCTTAATAATGTATCTTTATCGGTAGATTACAGATGGAGTGCACCAAAATTCAAAAGAATAGGAAATTATGAGGTAAGTATCATAATTACCTCATAATTATGAAAATTCTATCAACTAGTGGCAATAATGGAGAATACTAAGTAAGGTACTGAGGCCATCTGAAGCAGTGGAACCAAGGTAATGACAAGTGACAGACCATCTCATCAGTGAGTTTGTGCAGGTTGAAAGTAACCTGAGAGAGCAATATACTGTAATGGGCCAAAAACAATGAGTATATATTCTTTATAAGAATTGTTATGTCTTCTTCAAGCAATTCTGACTTCTCCTCCTATCTGATGCTATAAAAATAGGATAGTGCAAATATCTATTTGTACCACAGTATACAGGTAAGAGGTAGAAGGAGAGTCAGAAGTCACCAAAAGGTATAACTATCCAAGCTTAAGAGCAGCTGGGCTGAGTCTCTACTCACCTCTTTCTCTGCATCACTCCCACAACCATCACTAATGAATCCACTTCCTTTGCTGACACAGGTACTGGGACTGGGGGTGGTGAAGGATATGTACAGATGCTCAATGACTCAGTGGAGTCAGTGAAGGTGATACATGAAGAAAAATGCCGGAGTGCTGTTAAAAATATAGCATTCTGAGTTTATATGGAAATATGGATTTCTATCAACTAGAAGGAATATCAGAATAAAAAAATCGCACTTAACCATAAATATGTTAAGTGTCTATAAAATTTTCCTAGAACTAGGGTCTTAGAAAGCTAAATAAAAATATAAGTTTCACATAGAGGCTGCTTCAGATTCTAGAGCAGCTTCTTAGATCAGATTAGGAGTACAAGGGTACCTTCCAGGAAAAAAATGGGAAAGGGGATCACAGGAGATGGGAAGAAGCAGAGGAACTAGGAGTAGCAGTCTCTCTCAGATCTATAGCTACTCACCCAAAAGACAAAGTGCCTCAAGCCACAACAAGCAACTTGCTCTAATGCTATTTTAAATTTCTAAAGAATATATTAGGCCATTGGGAGCTCCATCAGACACCTCCAAAGACAGTCAAGCTAATCAACTTGCATCAAGGCCCGGGGCCCAAACTACTAAAGAGCTATCCTAACTTTGCCTCCACTACAGATTCTGACACTAAAGTTGCAATGATGACAAGCTATCTGCCTTTTTACTACACTGAAAGACTTCTCAGCAGTTTGTGGTTTCTCTAATGTTGAACAGTGCTCAAACTATGACTGAAGCTTTTCCTAAACTCCTAAAGATTCAGATTTTTCACCACTGTGGATTCTCTGATGTCGAATGAGACTCGACCTCTGAATAAAGGCTTTTCCACACTCATTACACTGATAAGGCTTCTCCCCTGTATGGATTCTCAGATGTTGAATGAGACCAGTGTTCCCATTGAAAGCTTTCCCACATTCTTTACATTTATAGGGTCTTTCTCCAGTGTGGATTCTCTGATGTTCAATAAGGCCTGACTTTTGACTGAAGGCCCTCCCACACTCATTGCATTTGTAGGGTTTCTCCCCGGTGTGGCTTCTCTGATGGCCAATCAGATGTGAGCTCCGCCTGAAGGTTTTCCCACACTCATCACACTCATAGGGCTTCTCCCCAGTGTGGATTCTCTGATGTCCAATGAGGTGTGAGCTATGACTGAAAGCTTTCCCACACTCATTACATTCATAGGGTCTCTCCCCACTGTGGATTCTCTGGTGAAGAATAAGGCCTGCACTCTGACTGAAAGCCTTTCCACACTGATTGCACTGATACGGCTTCTCCCCAGTATGGATTCTCTGGTGCAGGATCAGGCCTGTGTTCTGACTGAAGGCTTTACCACACTCCTTACAGTGATATCGTTTTACTTTGTTATGGATATCCTGGTGTGAAAGAAGGGCTGATCTGTAACTGAAGGCTTTACCACAAACATTACATTGATAGGGCTTCTCCCCAGTGTGGATTCTCCAGTGGCGAACAAGGCCTGAGCTCTGAGCAAAGCTTTTCCCACATTCATCACATTTATGCCGTCTCTCTTGTGTGGGATTTCCCCGCTGCCTCTCTAATCTGCCCAGAAGGTCTTGGGCTTCTCCATGCTCAAGACCCCCAATAACATCCCCGTTGCATCTGGCAGCTGTCTCTCCATGTGGTTGGATTCCAGAAGATATTACCTGTTTTGAAGTTAATTCCCTGTTCTCATTCCTGGTCTCACCACCTGAAATAAAAATGTAATAAACAAACATGAAGCCAATGTCACTTCCTATTCTTTATGCTAGAAGAAAAGGACTGAAGATGGGGAAAAGGAGAGTATACCTGAAACAGCTATAAGTAAACACAAAGCTTTTCTCTGTCTCAAAATGGCTTCTTAATAGGGGGAGATATGAGAAAGGTCAAACAGGCCAGCTGGAAAAGAGGTACTATGGCAAAAGAGGGTTACTGGAAGGGAACTAAAGTCAGGAAGGGATCAGCTGAGATGAAGTAGAAGCTGGGGAGTGAGATGGAACATGAGAATTACTAACATAATTAATTAGTTGGATAGAAATGGGCAAACGCCCCCAAAGTCATAAAAGGGAGGCACAATTAGCTTATATGAGAAAAATCGATGTAGAGATCCCATGAGAACTGAGAGAAGAAGTGTGTGAACTCAGAGAGCAACAGCGAGATGTCAATTTCCAACTGGCAAATAGACCAATACCCAGGTACAAAATGTAAGGAAGTTCTGGATTGGAGAATAAAAATTTCATTTTAGATCTCAAGAAATCTCAACATTGTATCCCTCTGTTGGATCTTGAGTTAAACTGTGTATTTTGGAAAGCCCATAACTACCATACACATAAAAAACAAACAAAAAATCTTAAATGATAAAATAACCACAGCTCTCCTTACCCAGGGAGAACATGTTCCTGTAATTCTCTGGCCTGCTATCTCTACTCAGATCCTTCTGTGATGGATCAAGAAGCCACTCCTCTCGAATAAGGGACACAGCCATATCTTCGATCTTCTCCAAAGTCTGAAACAAAATAAGATTCCCATTTGGGGACTGGGACTGCTCCACAGCTCAAACCTAGAGTGTCAGAGAGATCCACCAGTGTTGGGAGAGGATTAAGAGTTGGGAATAAACTGTGTAAGGGGATTTGAATAGTCAGGAAAATGCATTAGATTTATGGGGGAAATCCAGGATCAACCCCCCACCTTATGCAAAAGAATTTTGGGCAAGTTCTTGGGTAGGTACTGCTACAAACAGTCCAGACATGGGCAGATGCCACAAGCACTACTGAGCAGAGCTATGGGGTTTCAGTGAGGAGCACAACTCACCTGGAACCCTGCTGTGAGAAGTGTAGCTGTCATTTCCTGGTCTCCAGAACTTCCTTTCTGGGAAGGGGTAGGACTCTGAGAAGAAGACATGGCTGAGAGAGGAGAAAGGAGCTTTGAATGAGACCAACCCTGTCCTGTGGTTATGGGAGCCAACACTTACCCATTCTAAATTATTTGTTAATCAGCAGATTATGCATGCCAAAGTTTTTGCATATGAAGTGCTGATATCTTGGATTCTGGGCCGATACCTATGGTTGCCCACAAAACATATGTACTTGGATGTCACTGAACTCAGTCTGAAGTTACACTAAAAAATAGTGTGCAGGTTTCTTAACAGAAATTGCTTTTCAATTTCTTCTCTACCAGCAAAACTTCTATCTTTGTTCTTGTGTATAGTATTTCTTTAGGTCCTGATCTCCAAATATGAGAACTGATCAATCTCTAATAACTCTACTTTTCTGAAATGTCTACCATGGCTGCCAGTATTTGTTTTCTCTATGTATCAGATGGCTAATTACCAAAATCAACAGAGATTACTGTGTCTCAGGCAACGAGTTTTAGGACATTAGACAAGAATTATTATAAATTGAAAGTGTTTTCATACTTCTTTAGAAATATTAAAAAGTTATATATATGTTAGAAAAACTACTACAAACCATATACTGGAAAAATTCAAAATGCAGGAGAAGATGAGACTGAAACATCTCATTAAAAGAAAGTAAGAAAATTCTCAAAATATGATGAGAAAATGTTAAAAAGACACAGGAGCTAGATGGAAGGGGCCTCCTCTGGCCAAATCTGAAATGATTTAAACATTAAAATAAAGATAGTAACAGAATATTTATGGAATAGGAATTTAAGAGTCCATACTGACAAATTTAAAAAATAATAATAAAATGGGGAGAAGGAACATTCTCTCTTACAATAATAAACAAACAAATATAGAGGGAATGACAGAAAATCACTATTTTGTAACTATCTTAGTATTCATTGATTCAGCCAAGAAGTACCAATGAATACTAAAACTAGTGTTTTAGCAACAAGTTTAGTGAGTAGGATATTTACATTGATCTTGAGTATCTCTCTACGACTTGCTTACTAATTACAAAGGAAAAAATAGTAAGTATACAATGATTAACCTAGCAAGAATAATCTTAACCTTAACGAAGTCATCAAAGATAATACCATCAAAAACAGGACAAATTCCTGCTGTACTCCTGAGAAGTACATATACAGAAGTATAGCCATGTCTTCAATCTTCTCCAAAGTTTGAAATAAAATGAGATTCCCATTTAGGGACTGAGACTATTTCACAGCTCAAACCTAGAGTGTCAGAGAGATTCATCAGTGTTGGGAGAGGATTAAGAGTTGGGAATGCACAACATCACTTGTTGAGATTTAGGTTATATATAATGAGCAGGGTAGGGCATTCCTGTCAAATATATACAGCCTCAATCTAAACAAGAGGAAACATCAAGCAAATTCATATTGCAGCTAGTCTACAAAATAATATAATTGTACTCTTCAAAAATGTCAAGATCATGAAAGGCAAAGAAAGGCTGAGAAACTATTCTAAATTAAAAGAGACTTTAGAGACATAACTAATTACAAAGTGTGATCTTGGACTAGACTCTGAACTAGAAAGAACATCATTGGAATGATTAGCAAATTGTGAACTGTGGCCTGGGTTAGTATTGTATCAATGCTACATTTCTTAACTGTGACAAATTTATTGTGGTTATCTAAGAAATGGCCTTGTCTGAGGAAATACATACTGAAATATGTACAAATAAAGTGGTATGATGATACCAGCAAAGCCTCAAAAACGCCTTTGTTTAAATGTACTAGGGCAACAGAAATGTGTGAATACATAAAAATCCAATTCTTTAATTTGTTCACGAATTTACCATTGGGATGAAGAGTCTACATTTGAAGCTTAAATAAACATTTAAATACAGATATTGGGACTGGTCTGTAAACAGGATTTTAGTTTCTGGTTCTCCAGGAAGTAGATAGATAGCTCAACTGTACTACTTTTCTTTCTGTTTTCCCCTTCCTCATTGATGAAATCTGGCTCCTCACCTCTCTCTCGTGGCCTTTGGGGCACTGGAGATTTATGCTGGGTTGTCACAGGTTGGAGCTGAGTACGTGGAGGCTCTGGTGCAGATTCTGAATGTACCACCTCTTCCCAGAGTACCCTATGTCCATGTGCACGGGATGGGACCTGGAAACAATGGGACAGTGGGATTATAAGGAATATCTTTGAAAAATGAAATGAACAACGTAAGAGGACAAAGAGCACATCTATAGGACTCAGTGCACATATATACATACTTGGGGAATGAAACAGAAAAGAATCTCATTTACTTCTTAGGGACAGTAAGAAATACAAACATGTAGACTAGCACAGAAAGAAAGGCATCATTTCTGTTTAGCACTGAACGAAAAGATTTTCACTGATGATCTCTCCCTGTCATGCATCAATAATTTGCACTCTTAAGGCTAGGGAAGAAAGACTAATAGAAAATTAAAGCAGTGCTAGGCTGTGGAAATACCTTTTGGCAAGGAATTAGGAAGTTTGAATTCTGTTCTCAAATCTACCTTTAATTATTTGGGTGCCCCATGAAAAAGTAATTTAAGCTCCCCATGTATTAAGTTCCTATTTGGCAAACAGAAACAATAATACAGTTTGTAAGGACATTATGAGGATAAAAATGGATTTATGTCCTTTATGAAAATAAACAACTCTAAGAATATACCATAACTATTTTCATCTTTATTCAACAGAAACTGATACTAAGCATTTGCTCTCCCACTGTGATGACGATGTCCCTCTACCCAGCTTCCAGGACTCCCATATTCACAGCGTGTACATCACCTTCTACTTACTGGTCGTCCTAATATATCAATCTGCCTTTCCAAATCCTCTAATAGGGTCACCACCTCCTCTCCGTTCTCTAGTTGATGCTCCTTAACCAGAGTCTGGAGCTCCTCGGGCAGGATGGTCAAAAACTGCTCCAACACCAACAGCTCTAGGATCTGCTCCTTGGTGTTCAAATCTGGCCTCAGCCACTGATGGCAAAGTGCTCGGAGTTGGATCAGAGCTTCTCGGGGTCCTAGCGTCTCCTGGTAGCATAACTGCCTGAAGCGCAAGCGGAATAGTTCTTGGCCAGGAGGGTTATTTTCATGCAGACTAGATTCTTGGTCCCAACCTTGGTCCTCCTCTACCTTGACAATTACAAGATCCTCTTCAGGAGCCTGGTCTGGTGGGGACAGGGCTAAAGGCTTTCTTGATTCTTCAGCCATTTAGGGCCTGAAAAGCTCAGGAGGCTCGTTTCCACTACTTTCTTTATCTTCTTAAGGGAAGAATCTTCTGAGGGCCTCTTTTCTAATGGTACTTCTTCAGGAAGAGAAAATGATAAATAATGTTAAGGAAGGTCAAAAGTTACAGTAACTTATTATGATACCTTAACATGAACTTCATGGCTCAGACATTTAAATGATCCTCTCTACTGTTCCAGAATTAACTCCTTACCTCCTTAACCTTCTACCATGCCCACCATGCCCAAACTACCCACAGAATAAACCCTTCCTTCTGCTTTTATTCCCATGTTTGGGGATGTGGAACATGGCTAAAATGTCAGGAAACCATATAGACTAGGTCTCACTGAAATTCTGTGTTTAATGTCAGCTGGCCCTCAGTGCTGTTAGTTTAACTCCTTTTAGCATGTTACACCAGCTGTACTAAATTGTTTCTACATACTTCAGCTCTCAAACTTTCCTTCACTTTCAACAAAAGAGACTAATTTCCATATAATCTAGCTCAATGTATTGTCAAGAACTTTCCTGACACTTTCCTCTTCTCCATATAACATTCATTATTCTACCTGTGCCCCCGTCTTCTCTCCTATCTCAAGGCTAACTTCCTCTCCTGTGGATGTTATCTCCAACTCAAGAACTTTCTTTGGAACACTGAATCTCCAGAAACCTGAATGCCCCATCAATGTCAAAAATATAACCCCACACACTAATGACCTTCAAGAATGTTATGTGAACAAATTGTTTATGCACTCCCCACTGAGAGAGATGTTTCCAGCTTTTGATGATTATGAATAAAGCCACTATGAACACCTGCATGTGAGTTTTCGTGTGAATACAGTTTTCATTTGAATATTCAGAAGTATAACTGCTGGGTCATAAAATACATGTCTGTATAAATTTTTAAGAAACTGTATTCCAAAGTGGTTGTAACATTTTGCATTCCACCAGCAATATATGAAAATTGCAGTCGCTTCCCATCCTGACCAGCACTTGATATTGTTTTTGTTTTTAATTTTATACATTCTAATAGGTGAGTGTGTAGTGGTATCTTGTTATGATTTTAATATCACATTTATGATTTTAATTTGCATTTTTCTACTGACTAATAATGTTAAGCATCTTTTTATGTGCTTATTTGCCATCCAAATATCTTCTTTAGTGATATACCTGTTCAAAACTTTTGCCTATTTTTTAGTTGAGTTTTTAAAAATTAAGCTTTGAGAGTTCCTTATATGTTATGGATACAAGTCCTTTATGGGATATGTGATTTACAAATATTACCTCTTTTTCATTTTTTTAACAGGGCCTTTTGAAGAACTGAGGTTCATCAATTTCTTGAGGTATATTAATTTTTTTTCTTTTAGGGACTGTGCCTTGTGTGTCATAGCTAAGAAATCTTTGCTTAACTCAAAAATCACAAAGATTTTCATCCTTTTCTTTCTATAAGCTTGATAGTTTTAGGTTTTACATTTAGGTCTATGATTCATTTTGAGGTTTTTTTTTTGTATATAGTCTGAGGAATGGTTGAAGTTTTTTTTTTTTTTTTTTTGCTGTTGTTTTACAAATATCAAATTGTTCCAGGACCATTAGTGGAAAGGATTATCCCTTATCCACTGAATTGTCATTGTATCTTTGTCAAAAATAAATTCACTTTGCGCGTGCGCGCGCGTGTGTGTGTCTGTGTATGTAAGGGTCTACTTCTGAAATCTTTATGTTGTTCATTGACCTATGTGTCTACCCTTTCATCAATACAAAAAACTGTCTTCTGTGGTTTTTAAAATCCTGACATAAAGTATTGTGAGTCTTGTAATTTTGTTCATTTTCAAAATTATTTTGGCTTTTCTAGTTCTTTTGCCTTTTGATACACATTTTAGAACTGGCTTGTTCATTCTACAAAAAAGTATGGAATTGAATTAGTGTTCAATCTTTACCTTAGTTTAGGGACAACTGATATCTTAGCAATATTAAGTTTTCCATTCCATGAACACAGTGTATCTCTCCATTTAAGTCTTCTTTGACTTATTTCATCAATGCCTAACATACCTATTCCTAAAGAACAGTATTCTTATAACACCACTGTCTTTAAAATCCTTTTTTGGTGACCATAACTAGAACCTATTCCCCTCTCATTTTATACCACTGTTACATACATGTGTATTGCTTTAATGTTACTTTTTCCATAATTGTATATACTTGTTGCAAAGAAATTTTTCTGAGTCAGGGTCTCACCTTGTCAGTCAGGCTGGAGTATAATCAAGCTCACAGCAATCTCGACCTACTGGACTCAGGTAATCCTTCTGCCTCAGCCTTCAGAGTAGCTAAGACTACAAGTGCGCACCACCAAGCCCAGCTAATTTGTTTTGTTTTTTTTTTTGTAGAGAGGAGGTCTTACTATGTTCCCTAGGCTGGTCTTGAACTGCTGGGCTCAAGCAATCCTCTCGCCTTGGCCTCCCAAAGTGCTAGGATTACAGGCATGAGCCACCGTACCTGGCCTGCAAAGAAATTTTGAGTTATGTATATCATAACTTAATTGTATTTACCCCACGAGCAGAGGTCCATATCATTTATCTTACTGACAGAATCAAAGAACATTAGCTATATTTACAATAGTTAACACAGAATGTGTCTAAATTTGCTGTAAGAATGAGGTTTAGAAACAAGACCTGAGGTCCAAAAAGAGTTCAATTTCATGGTCCTATTTTCTTGTGGATTATATGTAATGGCTTCTATCTTTGGAACGAACACCATTTCTCTTTTTTTTTTTTTTTTTTGAGTTGGAGTCTCACTCTGTCACCCAGACTGGAGTGCAGTGGCATACTACCAGCCACTGCAGCCTCGACCTGCTGGGCTCCGGCGATCCTTCCACCTCAGCCTTCCAAGTAGCTGAAACTACAGGTGTGTTCTACCACGCCTGGCTAATTTTTGATTTATTGTAGAGATGAGGTCTTGTCAAGTTGCCCGGGTGGGTCTCGAACCCACGGGCTCAGGCAATCTACTCGCCTTGGACTCCCAAAGTTCTGGGATTACAGGCTGAGCCACCGAGCCTGGCCCAGATACCATCTCTTGTCTATGACTGCAGTGGTAACAGGGTTGCAGTTATCTCTCTTTGGTTATGTTTTTTTCTCATTCATATCCCACAGTGCTGCCTGCTGTGGTTGAACTGTGCTTCCCAAAAAGAGATGCTGAGGTTCTAACCTCTGGCATCTATAAATGTGACCTTATTTGGAAATCAACAATGCTCTGCCATACTGGTTATAAAATATTTCAGTGTGGCTGGGCACAGTGGCAGTGGCATACACTTGTAATCCCAGCACTTTGGGAGGCCAAAATGGAAGAATTGCTTGAGCCCATAAGTTGGAGACCAGCCTGGGCAACAAAGCAAGAACATCTCTACAAAAAATCAAAGCATTAGCTGGGCATGGTAACATGTGCCTGTAGGCCCAGTTATTCAAGAGGCTGAGGCTAGAGGATCATGTGAGCCCAGTTTGGAGGCTGTGACGAGCCATGATCGTGCCACTGCACTCCAGCTTGGGCAAGGAATGACATCCTGACTTAGACAAAAAAAAATTTCAATGTGAAATGTACAAAATTCAAGAGTTTTACATTGTGGTATTAAATCTAAATAGTGACACTAATGGAAGCCACCTAATTATCAGGTTTATCAATATTTTTTTTACCAAATCAGTCAGGATCTTGATTCTTTTTTTTTTTTTTTGAGTTGGGGGTCTCACTCTGTCACCCAGCTTGGAGTGCAGTGTTATGATCATAGTTCAATACATCCTTGACCAGGCAATCTTTCTGCCTCAGCCTCCCGAGCAGCTGTGACTTACAAGTGTGCACCACCATGCCTGGTTAATATTTTAACTACTTTTGCATAGATGGGTTCTTGCTATGTTGCCCAGTCTGGTCCTGAACTCCTGAGTTCAAGCAATTCTCCCGCCTTGGCCTCCCAAAGTGCTGGGATTACAGGAGTACGCCACCATGCCAAGCTGTTCATTATTCTTTTTGGTGACCAATTTTCCATTTTTAAGTCTCTTCCCTCTCTAATCAGTCAGTTTTTGAGAATTACAGCCTATGGATAACTGAGTACAAAATTAGTTCACTATGTACCACACTCTCAAAGTTTTGTGTGTCCTGTATTAAGTTGATAAGCACTTTGTGGATAAAAGACTGACTTTTACATATTCCCCTTAAAAAATACCTAATCACGTTTATTGGATTATTAATTTAAAATAGACAATCTTTAAAGTTTTCTTGTGGATCTCAAATGCTATAATCCTGTGAACTACCGAAGACACAACTAAACTTTTAACAGCGTTAATTTTTCAATAGTTGTAGAAGGAATGTATTCCTCCTTCAGACTAATTATGTCTAATTTGAGAAATGTTTGGGAACTGAAGACAAAACAAAAAAGACATTTTCCAGGATTTAACATTCAAGAAAAAGTAGGTGAAGCAAATACTATGCTTTGTAGTTATCTCAAATTGGATTAACTGAAAGTTTTAATATCTACCAAAATTTACATTTAACCACAACAGAAATTCAAATTATGTATGCATTTGCTAAAACAATAACTACCACATAAATATACTCAACTGAACTAATCAAACACAGAAATATGTTTTTAAAGTGGTGGTGGTAGTCTTAAAGTAGCCTGACAATAATTACTCAAGACTAACCTGAGTTTTGGAAACGGTGCCCCTCCCAGAGAGTTTTGCAGGCTCTTTTTTTTTTCACTTAGCTTTAATAAACGAAATAAGCAAAGTATTCTAAGGCTGAAATCTAATTCTAATATTACCCCAACAATTTCAAGAATGTTTCTTTTGTATAATTATCCAGTCAATACACCAATTTTTTCAATACACTAAGGAGAGCAGAATAACTTAAGAGCAAAAATATAAGGTTTCCATGGATAACGGAGCTTCCAAAAGGCAAAACATATCTTTTAAAAATATGAGAATGTTGTGACCAAAATGCAAAATAGCGGTAAGTGCAGTAAGTGAAAGCAACCTAGACTGCCGAAACAATTGGATAAAGATAACGTGAGAGCAGTTCCCCATTTTAAGGCACGTAAGATAGACTGCAAAACAATACCACAAAAAATGAGCTATGAAGAACGCGAACTTGCATAAAAGGTTCCCTCGCAAAGTCTGGGGACACGGACTTGGCCTGCGCCGGCACCTAAGGTGGCTCCTCAGTGCCTGAATGAGTAGGGGGCGCCGACCACCGCACAGGCCCGCTCTTCGGACCCCTCAGGCCTGTCCTCAACAGCGGCCTGCTCCAGCCACAAAGCATCTCCCTCCGGCCCAGAGCCCGGCCATACTCACCGTGAGTCCCAGAGGCGGCCTGGGGTGGGGAAAGAAGGCTGCAAAGGGTAAAAAGACCCGGAGGGTTGGGGTTAAAAAGGGACGAAAGCGGCGCTCGGACCAGGTCTCTCCAGCCACCAAGTTCCAAACCTGCGGAGGCACAACACCGGCCAGCACGCATCTTGTCCCAAAGGCACTTCCGGAAGCTCTCTAGGAATCCTGGAGGTCTGAAAGCTCTATGGTCAGCCTACTCAGGGGACCGGGCGACCACACTCCTCACCGGCCGTTAGCTGCACCGTGGGTTCTTCCTGCGTCTGCGTGTTGCAGGATTCGTGGCCTCTAGGTGCAGTGAACGCGCCAGGGAATAGCTGATCTTGGTGTCCTCGCCGCCTCGCGCGCCCGGCCAGCTCTGCGCTTTCGCTGGCAAAGAGTAACGGTCCCCTGGGTGTGGATCCGCAGATCGCGGGAGTCCAAGGATTGGGAACAAGAGGAACTGGGAAAGCAGTGGAGGAGGGAGCAGTTTATAAATTCTTATGGTGTTAATTATCTGGATTCACGATGGCCCTGTTCAATATCCTGTGCTTTACTATTCTCGACTCATACATGTATCCAGCCCTCCTACACAGACGGCAAACTTCTTGAGGAATTCCTGCTAATCATAGTTCATGGTTCTGTGAATCCCCTGAGTCATGACACGTAGGAATAGTACACTTTAAGTATTCAAAAAATAACTGTCATATAAATTAGTTTCAAATCTTTACGTATTTTCCACCCTTAATGAATTTCAATATCTTACAAAACCCGCTTTGTTGCTTAGCTATTTTAATGCTAAACCTATGGATGTAAGCTT
Source organism: Carlito syrichta (assembly GCF_000164805.1). Taxonomy (NCBI): domain Eukaryota; kingdom Metazoa; phylum Chordata; class Mammalia; order Primates; family Tarsiidae; genus Carlito; species Carlito syrichta. The sequence goes on along the minus strand of NW_007251124.1, from coordinate 51,741 downwards.
CAGTAGACCCTAGTTTTAATATCACAAGTTGGGAAGTAAATCTATGTTCATTCTTTATATACTTTTTGTATTAAAGCTTTTAGCTTTTATTATATTGAGTAGCTAGCAGAAAAAAAGCTTTTTAACTTTTCAGACTAAAGAGGATTTCAGGGAGGGAGGTTGTGGGAAATGTCTTTTATTTTTGTCATTTGGGTTCCATGTTTTTATTCCCTTCAGTGACTTTCCTAACTGCCCATTTAGTCTGAGTTTTCAGGTGCCCCTCGTTTTTATCTTAATTTCTCTTTATCTGCTTCTGCTGGTAGCTACCACTACCAATGTTTCTATCACTTCCCCCCATAAGTTTAGTGTCTTCTGCCAGTGTCCTTAAAAACTGTGGTAAATTTAATTGTTAGCTTGCAAGTAGGGTAAAAGCTTTACAAGTTTTGACATAGGTTGCACATAAATACAACCTGAATTGTATCTATATATACAGAATTTTCTTCCAAAAAAATGGAATAGGTATTATTGGGAAACTGTTTTTTTTTTAAATTGATCATTTATCATTTTAACAGCTGAATAGTATTCCACAATAGGATATGCAATTACTACCCTATTGATAGACATTTTTCCTTTTTTTTTTTTTGAGACAGGGTCTTTCTATGCTGTCCAGGCTGGTCTTGAACTCCTGGACTCAAGTGATTCTCCTGCCTCAGCATCCCAAAATGCTGGAATTACAAGCATGAACTGCCATGCCTGGTCTTTTCCCCTTTTTTCGACCGTCAGCAATTCTGTTTGCTTTATACTGCCTTCCAGGATTACCCTCTCCCTGCCCCAGAATCATGGTCATATTTCTTCCCTTCTCTCAAGTCAAAATACTTGTCTCATTGGGCATCACTCAAATTAAACACTGGTTGATTATCCTCATAACAGCTCTCGTCCTCTCAGAATTTTTAAATTCTATTAAGCATTGATCATATTCTGTCACATTACTTGCTATTGTTACATTTGCTGTCAAATAGATTAAAGCTTCCTTAGCTTAAGTGTCTGATGTTTGTGTTGAGATCTCCCTCCCAATTCCAGTAAATGGCAGCCCTAGTAATATGCAGATGTGCCACACATTTCTAACGGAAGCGTTTTGACTTGTTTTGTCAACTACCTAAATTAATCCGATTCTCTTCTCTTATGCTCTAGTCTTAATTTCTTCTTAGATACGTCCTCATTCATCCAAGTACTTTATCAAGTGCCCACTATGTGCCAGATACCAAGTGAGGTGAAAGTGCTGTAATGAGCACATCTATTAATCACAACGACCATTAATCTTTTGCATTCTTCTTGGTTTCTCCCTTATCCAAGGTCTGCACTTTTACTCTTTTTTACCCCTGCTCCAGAAAAGGGAAACTTGGTTAATTAGTCCCATTTGTCTGACTTGGATGAGAGTTATAGTAAACATGGGGGAGGTGGGGGAAGAGAAGGGCAAGGGAGGGAAACGTCCTAAGACTAAGAACTTGCACACTTGTCAAAACCACCCTATGAAATAGGCACTGTGTTAGTGTCCTGATTTTACACAAATGAGGAAATCGAGACTGAGAGGTTAAAAAAAATTGCTCGCAGTCCTAAGTGGAGAGTGGTGGGGTCAAAATTTGAATCCAGGTTTAAAGAATTCTTGTGCCAGCAGTCTTCACCCATTTCGTCTGGGTCCTCATTGCCCCTAAGGATACAGAAACCAAATCAGACCATTTTTCATCTCCCTTGGTCCACAAGGCCCTGCTGGATCACAGCGAGCAGGGCATCAGCAGGCACAGTCTGACCGCAGGACGTGAATGAAGGCGCTCCTCCCCAGACCGATCCAAAGTTTCGAATGTCCCAGCCTGCCCCTCTCTCGGGAGACTAAGGCTGCACTGAAACAGTAGAACCTTCCTTTCCTCATCAGCGAGGGTCTTTTGGGGTTTCTCCTGAGGTAGTGGCTCTGCAGAACCGCTCCTTGTTCCAGAGGCCCTTCGGCTTTTGCCCCCTCAGTGCCTGGTCCCTGCGCTCAAAGCCGCAGGTTGTGGTCGACACCGAAGGCTACGGGCCGCGGCAGATGCGGGTCCCCAGGCATCCCCGAAGTTCCCAGAGGGCCGTGGTAGGCTTACTTTGCGAGAAGGGCCCGGTTGTGGTGAGCCCAGTCCGAACAGGCTGCCGGACAGTGCGTTCCTGAATCCATACAAGCGGGTCCCCTCTTGCTCCACTTGGGAATCCTGAGCCTCTTTCCAGGACGGAACTCCAGTGTATCTGGAGCCAGGAAAGGCCGGCCCCCTTCCACCCCCCCGCCACCAACCCCCTGCTCTCTCGCGACCTCTAGCTACTTCCGGTTGGTAGCAGTTCCAGAGCAGCCCCCAAACCGTTGTGTGCGCTAGGCCTGGGTCAGAGGCTGAAAACCCACGGGAGAGGAGGTCTGTCCGGTGAGTGTCGGAGAGAGGGCGAGGTTGAGGGGTGATCTCCGCCACTGGACAGCCCGGGTTGGAATTGGGGTCAGGTACTGGGGCGCAGTTCAAAATTATGGTAACTGTTAAGACTACAGGTATTATTTAAAGACACATCCAACAGCACAAAGCAGCGAGTTCATGAAGATCATTAACTGATTTAAACAGCTTTGAGAGGAAGAACATGCTGAATTTGATGCCAACAAAAAGCTCTAACAGCCCTAATGGCAGGAGCTAAGGGATTTTTGTGCCCTGCAGGCACTGTTCTACACCCTACATTTGGTCATTCATTTAATTCCTACTTTATGAAGTAAATGCCATTATAATACTGCTTTACATAGAACCTGAGGCACAGAGCGAATACGTGTGTTACTGAAGGTCGTTTCACTAGTAACTGGAAGAACAAGGATTCATACCCAGTCATTCTTTTAACCTCTATGCTCTATTGCCTTTCATTGATTTTATCAGCTTAGGAAATGTGTTATCCAGATGGAAATGTAAGTTGGTACAGAAACAAGTATTATTGTGGCAGTGTTCTGAATCTCATCAGACTTGTTGGCTTTTAGACAAAGGACTTCTTTGACATGGGTGCTTCCACAGAGTTTTACAAAGAGAATACAGATTTTTCATTTTACTAAATTAATTAGGCCCATTTCAAAGTTTCTTCTGCCCCATTCCTCTCTAGCTTCTTTTTTGGCTTTATTTTGTTCCTATTAGGTTAAATCATTTGAAATTGCTGGTATTTGATGATTTTTAATCTACAAAAACAGCAATTTCATATGTTTAACCTAATACACAAATATCTTTTCAAGCGAGAATTTAGAAGTCTACAACAATCAGCAACTTGCTATGGCTTTATGTTCAAAATATACCTTAATTCTATTTATTTCTCTTCATATTCATTGTGAACTCATGGTCCATGCCACCTTCTGCTTGGGTAACTGCACTAACCTCTGGACGGATCTCTTTGCTTCTGCTCTTTTCTCTCTTGTCGCTTTAAGCTAGAAACATACTTTAATTTTTTGGTGGCAGGAGGGTGACAGGAGATAGGGTCTCACTTTGCCACCCAGGCTAGAGTACAGTGAGTGGGGCAATCATAGGCCACTGTAGCCTTTAACTCCTGAGTTCAAGAGATTGTCTTGCCTCAGTCTCCTGAACAGCTAGGATTTTAGGTGAGTGCCGCCATGCCTGGCTAATTTTATTATTATTATTATTTTGTAGAAATAGGTCTCATTATGTTACCAGGCTGGTCTCCAACACCTAGCCTTGGCCTTTCAAAGTGCAAGGATTACAGGAGTGAGCCACACAGGAGTGTGCCCAGCCAGAATGATTTTTTAAAAACAAAAATCAGGCTGGGCTTGGTGGCTCAGCCTGTAATCCCAATGCTTTGGTAGGCCGAGGTGAGTGGATTGCCTGAGCCCGTGGGTTCGAGACCCACCCGGTCAACTTGGCGAGCCCTCATCTCTACAATAAATCAAAAACTAGCCGGGCGTGGTAGCGCGTGACTGTAGTTCCAACTACTTGGAAGGCTGAGGAGGAAGGATTGCCGGAGACCAGCAGGTTGAGGTCGTGGTGGCCGGGAGTGTGCCACTGCACTCCAGTCTGGGCGACGGAGTTAAGACTCCAACTCAAAAAATAAAATAATATAAAAATAAAATAAAATAAATAAAATAAAAACAAAAATCAGATCATGTTCCTTTCTTCCAGTGGTGCCCCATCACACTTAGAATACACATCCTCGCCCCTGCTCACCTCTCTGACCTTTCTTTTTCCACTTTCCCCTTAATCCAGTGCTTTAAACACATGGCCTTCTCTCAGTTTCTTATAAAAACACACTAGATTCATTCCTATCAGAGATTTGTATTAGCTATTCCCTTGCATGGAATGGTCTGCACAAGATCTTGGTCAGTTCTGTCTAATAAATAGGAATCTAATGGGATCCACTTATGTAGTTTTATATTTTCTAATACCATATTAAAAATGTAAAAAGTGAAATAAATTTTAATATACTTTAATTAAACTAGCATATCCAAAATATTACTAAATCAATATCTAATCAATATAAAAATTATTGATAAAGTATTTTATACTTTTTTATACTGTCCTATTTTGGTGTTTTTAAAAATCAGCCTACATTATGCTTTGACATAGTAAGTTTCTAAAAGCCAGTGTATTTTCTATTTATTGTATATCACAATTCAGATATTACACTTCCATTGAAAATAATTGATCTATATTGAATATGATTACAAAAAATTTAAAATGTCAAAAGTAGATTCACATATCCAAATTATTCCAAACACACTTAAAGATTTTCCAGTAACTGAATCAAGTACCAGGTTTTAAATTTAGTTACAATTAAAAATTTAGTTTCTCAGTTGCATAGCTACTTGTACTTAGTGACTACTGCACTGGACAGCACAGATTTAGATCAAGGATAGTGTCTATACTCGTGATTGGGTCAAGGATCAAAGGAGAAGGTAGCATCAGAAGTGTGGCATGGAGGGAAGGTGAAAGGTCTACAAAAATGCACTGTAAGCTCTTTATGTAGCTCTTTATGCAAGTCACATCTGATGACACATTCCTCTGGTCCTTACTATAAAGTGAGAGGTTTTCTAAAGTAGACTACTTATTAGCACGATTGCGGCATAGGTTTTAGGTGCTCTGGGAATAATTTTCTGGGGTAGAGTCCAGCAGTGCTGGTCAAATGTAGCATTTCTTTTTTTTTTTTTTTAATTTTTAAAAGTTGTGAGGTCCAAGTCAAGATTGGGTACATAAGTGATTTATATACAGGCACACATAGCATTTCTAAGTGGAATCTTATTATATGTGACGTGGAACAGTCATGAAAACCGGGTTATTTTCTTATAGCTCATTGGTTCTCAACTGGGGGCAATTTTGCCCCTCAGGGGACATTTGTCCCCCCAAAACTGTGCCCCCAGATTATCTGGAAACATTTTTGGTTGTTACAAGTGGGGAGTGCTAATGGCATCTAGTGGGTAGAGACTAAGGATACTAAGCATCCTACATTGCAGAGAGCAGCCCCCACAACAAAGAATTATCTGGCCCAAGATGTCAATAGAACTAAGGTCAAGAAATCTTGGTATAGAGGATTTGAGTAAGACTGACATAGCTATTCTTTTAAAACTTCAGCCTAACACCCTTGTGATGTTATTAAGGAGAGAAGAGGTTGTTTTGCAGCATTTCAAAGTTTCCTGTTGTTTTCACTGTTGATGGACTTCATGATTATACTAGAATGAAATAATTCCATACTCTGGATGAGAATGTAGGACATTTAATAAAGATAATGTAAGTAGTATGTGCTGTGCGCTTAAGACTGAAAGCATCTTGGGATCAGGAGCTAACCTGTACTTACCTTTGTACAGCTTGTATCATATGACCCATTATCTCAAATATGATTGATGCCAATATATTAGAATTACGTCTCCCTCTTCTATCTTTCCTATTTCCATCCTTTATGTTTGTTCCTCTCCCAATGCCCTTGCTCTTTTTTATTATTCCCTTTTCCTTCCATCTTTCACCTGTCTTGTTTCCCCTATCTTGACTAATGCCCATTCCTACCTCCTACAGCCCCTCCCTTAACACTCATTTATTTCCTCCATTCATAGCTGTTGGCTTCCTCACTCTAAATCATTGACCCACCAACCCCCATCTATGTCTGAGAGCTGTTCCCTGTATTCCACGTAGCTGCCTCTTAAAATCACTGTTTTTAGTTCATAAAAACTACAAAACACAAGTTTTTGCCTCCTCCCTCTTATATATATATCCATCCCTCCAAAAAGATGAGAGGAACAACAGTCCTTTTGCTTCTGACACAACTCTCTGAGAAACTGCCTTTCATGTTCAGTTCTTTTAGAAGAGGTGCTGTCCATCCAGGATGGCTCTCTGCTAACCTGCTGATTTTGATCAGTGTCCAACATATTGCATCTCCTTTTCCAATAACTATGACTGTAACTGAACTCATTATTCATCTTTCCAAACTGGTTGCACCCGCACCAGTTTCTTCTGTGGGTTTCTACATGCATACTATGACACTGCCTGCTTTTCCATAGTATTAGCAACTACTTAGATCTTCTCTAACCTCATGCTCCCCTTGCTTTTTACCTGCAACAATTCCAGATCTCACTGGCCCGTCTTCTTTTGTCTACATCTTTTGTCACTCCCTGACTCAGTTACCAATGTATCTCAGGTCAACATTACACCAAATCTGTGGTGAACACTGTGGTGGCAGTTTGGAATCAACATCAAACCTAAAAAGGGTAGCATGGTTGCAGTGCTCCAAACTACTCTTTACTCAGCCTTTAGGGCCTTTAAAGGTGCAGAACTCCAAAACTAGAACAGTTCTCTGTACATAACAGGTACTTACAACTACTAGTTGTAAGATTTAAAACTTTTCATGAGCATTAAAAAAATCCTTCAACTTTTTCTAATGCTTTGAAATATTGCTCAGATAATTAATTTTAAGTCATTAAAACAAGTATTAATGTGAAACTTGACATTTTAAAAATGTGTATCAGTTGATGTAAGACATTCAAAGTAAATGCACGTCTCTTAAAAAGGACCATTATGTTCAAAAGACAGTTTATCTTTATATTATAAGGAATGCTTTAGGATTCACCTTCCTATAATAGTAGACATAAAAACAATTCTGGTCATTTTCCTGATCTTAAACACAATACAAAGGCAAATGTGCTTAATTGAAATTTTCAACATGATATTTGAAGATTAGGTCACTTCTTCCCTGATCATTTTGGCAATGACTACTCCTAGAATCAGTCAAAGAATCAGATCTTTGTTCCTGGCAGTTTGATTGGTGGTATGAATTTGAATGTGTTGGACCTTTGGCCACAGTTCCTATCATGCTATAAAATGACAGGAGATTAGGAGTGTAAAACTGTAGCAAATAAATGAAATGCTAATGCATTCAGAAGCTAAAGGAAATAAAAAATGGATTATTTACTATCTTAAAGTATTGGTGTCCTGAGAGTTCCAATGTAGTGAATCTGACAGGGGATGCTACTTTGTAAAGGCAATTACATTCTTCACAGAGGTGAGGCGACACTTTAAGATTTCAATTTAGGTTGTATTTACTTTCTCCAGTTAAATACTCTCCTTTTTTGAGGATGAAAAAGTACTATAATGTTATTATTACTCAATTATTTTACTTTGGGGTGTTTGTATTTTATCTTCTGATGATTGCAGCCTCCTTCGGGTATCTTTTTAACTGCCTTCCTGAACTCAGAAGCATACAGTATCAAGGCTGGAAGATACTTACCAGTGACGTAGGAAGCAATGTCCTTTAGAACTTTCTGCAATAGTAAAAATGGTATGTATCTGTACTGTCCAATATAATGGCTATTAATGTGGCTGCTGAGCACTTGAAATGTGGCTAAAAGGCTATATAGTACTGAGTGATGTATCACAGAAACAAAGAACTGAGTACCACATGTTCTCACTCTTAAGCAGACCTTGGACAACAATCATAATACTATAAGAAAGGGATTGGCAGTAGTGGGAAACTGCCAGGAGGGCGGGGGCGGGATTGGCAGTTGTGGGAAACTGCCAGGAGAGGGTGGGGAGCACAACTCATCAACAAGGGTACCTGCATAATGAATATTTGTAAACCTAACCCTGAATTGTACCCCACGTATTTAAAATTAAAAATTAAAAAAAAATGTGGCTAATGTTGCTGAGGAATTGAATTTTCCACTTTATTTGAGTTAATGAGGGTACTGGCTACCATATTGGACAGTGCAGTTCTAGACCAACTCCTCCCTATCTCCCTCAGTTTACAACCTGAGATCCAGAAGAGAAGTGATTTATCTAAAGTTATAGATCCCTACATACTCTTATTCTCCTTCCTAGCAGCTCCTGATTACTTACTGCTTTCCCTTTCATTTTAATGTTTTCCTCAGTCTCCTGTCTTTTCAGATGGCTTCCTCTTTATCACTGTCAAATAAAAATTTTCCACAAAGGGATCATACCCCCTACTTAAGATAAAAGTTGGATAAATATTCAGGCTATTATTTCAGTATGATGGAGAACAATTATTAGCATTGTTTTAGTTATTTTCAAAATACTTTTCATCTATTTTAACCTGTCAAAACATACCTAGTGGCCCTCTATCATCATTTGCACTTTAAAGAAGGGGAAATGAAGGCAAGGAAAAACTGAATGTCTTGCCTAAAGTCATACACTGATAGTCAAGTAACAAGGAGCCAGAGCACAGAACAAAGGTAGAATGCACTCTCTTGTGCTGTAAGTGATCAGGGTTGTCAGTGGACAAGGCTTTTGGAAATAACTGAGTCCTCCCAAAAAGCTGAATTAATTTGAAATAAAAGGATATTTTACTCAGGTAGATTCTTTGGAGCCAGATAAGTTTTTAATGATAATGATGCTTATGTAGCCCACATTCAGGAAACCGTAAGTGTTACCTAAGGTAGATTTTCTGATAACTAGTTAGGCCTAAGCATCTAAAGACCTTTTGTTATTAGTAGAGTTTATTTGCTGTATGAATTCTTTGATGTCTAATAAGAGCTGAACTTACTCGGAAGGGCCTTCCACACTCATCACACTCATAGGGTTTTTCACCTGTATGGATTCTCTGATGCTGAATAAGACCAGTACGCCCACTGAAATCTTTCCCACATTCTTTACATTTATAGGGCTTTACTCCAGTGTGTACTCTATGATGTCCAATGAGATGTGAGCGTTGAATGAAGGCTTTTCCACACGCATCACATTTATAGGGCTTCTCTCCGGTGTGAGTTCTCCTGTGTTTACTGAGGTCTGAGCTATGACTGAAACTTTTTCCACATTCATCACATTTATATCGTCTTCTTTCCCTCTGTTGCCAAACTAATGTGCCTGCATTTTCAATAGCATCTTTGGATTCAGGATGCTGAAGAATATCTTTGTTCAGTCTATCACTTATCGCCCCTAGGAATTCCATGACTTTGGGCATATCTTCCTTCTGGTACAACTCTTCATTCTTATCCCTGGTTTTATCACCTGTAACAAACAAATAGCACACAAACCAGGTCCTATTCTAGATTTGAGAAGCAAAAAGCCTATGGAACAAAGAACATGTAAATGTTATAAATTTGTTATAAAATGAGAAGTCACAATAAAACATATCAAATATTTGGTACCATCTTATTTTTGGTACTGTCATAGCATATAGTCATAATATAGGGAAGAAATTAAGAAGTGACTAGTAAAAAAAAGTTTATCAGCAGGATAAGTTATTTGAGAGTAGGATAAGAGATGAAAAGGCAAAAATGGAGACCAAAGGACTACTTGGCAATCCTGTGCAAAGGCAAAGTGGTAAATGGGGGACTATAGGTATGCCAAGGATAATTAAGAGAAAGAGAGAAAAACTGGATAACAGATACAGGGAGGGAGATAAAAGTTTGGGAGAAACATGCAGGAGCCTGAAACACAGCAAGTGGGAGTAAAAGTGACTGGAAACGATAATAGGATTTGGGGTCTGAGAGAAATACAGTGAGTCAGAACCATCCAAAGAGGGGAACATGTATGAAGGATAATAATTAGCTGGAAGCAAGGTGAGAACATGCAGATCAGGATAAACAGAGCAAAGAAAATGACAGTAGTTGGCTGGTATATGAGCTGAATCTTTTTTTTTTTTCCTGAAATTGATTTCCTCTCTATCATCTCCTTCTGTCTAAATCTCTCGGTGGTTTTTAATTTTGTTGTGCATCACCTGGATGGCTTAAAACAGATTGCTGGGCTTCTTTCTCTTCTTCTATTTGCGGTTGAACCCAAGAATTTGCTTTTCTAGTAAATTTTCTGGTGAGATAGATACTGCTGGTCCAGGAACTACACTTTGAGAACCACTGGCTTTGCCATTATTCATGGTGTATCTCAAATGCTGTCTTCTCCAGGAGACATTAACTTCTAAATGCCAAATTCAATGGACTTTTATAGTCCTTATCTTGTGTTCTATTAGTAACACTGGCTACTGCTGATCTCTCCTACTGGCTGAAACCACTATCTTAGCTTCAGTAATACCATTCTCTTCTGCTTCTCTTACCTTTCTGACAGTCCCTGCTCTGTCTCCACAAAATCCTTTTCCTCCATCCAAATTTTAAATGGTGGCTTGTCTCAGAATTTTGCATGCAGCTCTCTCCTTTTTTTACTTTATGCATTCTTCTGGATCAACCTCATCTACACCCATGCCTTCTACCTTTTACCCAGGGATGACTTTCACATCTCTATCTCTTCCTAAACCTTTCTCCTAAATCTAGAACCATATTTCAAATTGCATTGCCTGGATTTTATTTAGTTGGATGTTTTATAGGCATTGCAAACATACATGTATAAAAATTGAATTCACTCCCCGTAACTCTTCTTCACACATAGATATATGCCTCTTCTGATTTTCCTCTTAATTACTGGCGCCATAATCCACCGAGTTATCCACAAACTCAGATTGTATTAAAATTATCCCTCTCCCCATATCTAACCAGACCCATTCATTCTACTTCCTAAATATCTCTTACATGTTCCCCTTTCTCTCTCTTCAACCTTATTCCTGCTCTGGTTCACCATTCTGTGTTTGAAAGTGACCTTATCCCCTGCCACCTCACGTTTATATCCTTTCTCCCTACAATAGTTGTATGGTCATCCAATTATAGGCTTTGGAAAATAGAGACAAAATAAGTTGCCTGTGATCTCATTATCTTGAAATAACCATTGTCTACATTTGGAGATATCCTTCCTATCTTTTTCTATTACATAGAAACTTAAAAAAAAAATAGTCATCTGTGCCACCTACTCTTCTATTTAAAATAACAGACTTCCATCTCCATCTGATAGGATGAGATTCCGTTTCCTCAGCATGGCATTCAGGAATCTTTACCATTGGCTTTTGATTTTCCCTTCCACAAAATCTTCCATATCAAAATCAAAGTCAGAGTAGTTGCTGTTCTTAGAATGTGTTATGCTGATGCTTTTTTTCTATTTCTTTTTCTTTTTTCTTTTTGTCTAGAATGTACCTCTTCCCAGTTCCCACCCATCTGACCATCTCAGGTCAAGCAAACCTACACTGTGATACATTTGCAGGCTTACCTCAGGGATAGGCATCTTTTTCTTTGTAGCTCACAGTGTATCTCTAGTACAGTAATTATCATAGTATTATAATTGCTCACTCTCTTGCTTCTTGAAGAGAAGTAACTGAAGTGTCTTATCTTTGGATACCTTACATCTAGCATAGTGCCTGGCATATAGGCTACTCAGTAAATGTTCAATGAAAGAGGAATGAATGAGTAGACAGGAGTTGAGCTGTGATTCACGCTTGTAATCCCAGTGACTCTGGGGGCTTATGTGGGAGGATCTTGAGTCCAGGAGTTTGAAACCAGCCTGGGCAACACAGCAAGACCCCATTTTCTAAAAAATAAAATAAAAAGAGACAAGGGATTCTCAATTTCACCTCTAAAGCCAAGCTGTAACCAGCACTCACCGAAAACCTCCTTTAAATTACTCAATGTTAACAGTGGAATATTAATAATTGAATGTCATCTCTTTCAGATGTCTGCTAGGAAAAACTTAGTTCAAAATAATCTTTCAGATTAGATAAATCATCCTAGAGAATGAATTTGCAAAATTTAAGTAATAAGACTACAAAATAAGCCAGAGTATAAGGTACTACCCAGGGGAGGCATTGTGGGCATGAGAACCTCTAGAGAAAGGGCAGGGAATAATGAAAAAGGTACTGTTTGGGAAAACAGTAATTTAAATATTCCCTGCTTTTTAGTGAAGCCTGGGGATACACTAGACACTCTGGTTTTTTAGTGAGCTAGGGAACCAAACCCAGTCAACCTGACATGCAGATTTAAAAAAAAAAACAACACACACTTTGCTGAATTGACTGATCCCTCATCTTTATTCCCTACTTCTTTCAGCATGGGGTGTGTTATAGATTGACTCATGTCATTCCTCCCCCATTCATCTGTTGAAGCCCTAACACCCACTGTTACTGCATTTGAAGATAGGACCTTTAATGAGGTAATTAAGGTTAACTGAGGTCATAAGGGTGGAACTCTAATCTAATAGAACTGGTGTCCTTGTAAGAGGAAGTGATACCAGGAATGTGCATGCACAAAGAAAATGCCATGTGAAGATACAGCAAGAAGTCTTCGAGTCAAGGAGAGAGGCCTCACCAGAAACTAACCCTGTAAGCACCTTCATCTAGGACTTCCAGCTTCCAGAACTGTGAGAAAATAAATTTACGTTGTTAAGTCACCCAGTCTATAGTATTCTGTAGCTGACTAATACAGGTTCCATACATTTTGTCCCAAAATGGAAATTTAAGGGAACTTAGAACTAGAATCATTAGGTGACAACAGGAGTATAAGATATTATTAATTTGAATGAGTATTTAAATTCCATTCTCCACCACAAAGTCAGTAGCAGCTTTTATGTCTAGTGAAAAACTAAAATGTAATTCCTTCTATGATGAAGCAAGGACTGGAAGAGGATAAAATGATCCACAGTGAGGTGGAGGACAAACAGGAAATCTTTAAAAGGAGAAGATGAAAGTGAGAAAGTTCCCCTCTAACCTAAGAAACCACCTCTTCCCTCTTCTACCCAAAACTTTGCTCCTTACCATTCCTTTGCAGCTTCCCAGATTTCTGCTCCAGCTGGTTCTTCTTGGGATGGAGCTGGACACTGAGTGACTCACATGGCCTTCCCAAGGGGGCCAACTTGCCCAACAATATGTCCTGTCTTTCTGAATTGGCTGGGATCTGGGAACAATGAGGTATGATTGGACTAGTAACGTAGATTTTTATGGGAACTGAAAGAACTTACAGATTAAAAAACCAAAAGAAGTATATGCCAGAGACATAAAAAGGGGACAAATTCTCATTCAATTGTAAACAATAATGATGACCAGGAAAAAGTCAATTCACAATTCAGGATACTAGAGAGTGGAATTCAGTGTTTCTTCTCTCATTGATCTGTGGAAGTCTAGGATCAGTCCTGGGATTTGGAAGGTACCTTCAAAATCATCTAACCCAATTTCCAGTAAATGGAGACATTTATTTCATAATCATGCTAGCAAAATGCAGTTACTTAGTACTTAAAACATGACTAGTACAAATTAAGATAAGCAAAGTGCAAAAACTCACCAAATTTTGAAAACTTAATACAAAAAATTTTAAAATACCTCATTTTAAAACATTAATACATGATTTAATATTTTAGGGTAAATATATTTCACCTGTTATTTTGAAAATAGCTACTAGAAAATTTAAATTACATGTATGACACATTATATTTCTATTGAAAAGTGCTATTCTGCAATATTTTTGACATTTACTTGAATCTACTTGAATGCTTCTATGGAAAGGAAGTTTCTTACAAATTAGCCCATTTTATTTATGGGTGGCAATGAATGTTAGAAAATTATTTGTTTTCCTGATACCTGTTTGCCTTTCTGTAACTTCCCACTGATCCTAGCCTTCCAGATCGGCAAAGAATCAGTCTAGTGTTTCTTCTCTTTTTACCCAGTCACACTTTAGTTATTTGACATAGGTAGTCAGATCTCGCCTTAAGCCTTGTTTTTCTCTAGAGCATACATATGAAGTATTTTTCAGGTGTTCTTTCATATACCATTTACTTTGGCATGGCCCATATACCCTGATCACTCACAGCCAAATTACCACTCCTTCACACCTGCTTTCCAGGTTCATCAAGCTCTTTCTCCAGATCCTCCAGCACAGTCACTGCCTCCTCTCCAGTTTCTGGATGGTGTGCTTGCACCCATGCTTGCAGGTCCCTAGGAAGAATACTCAGGAACTGCTCTAGCACCACCAGGTCTAAAATCTGCTCCTTGGTGTGGTATTCTGGCCTCAGCCACTGACGGCAACGATCCCAGAGCTGGGTAAGAGCTTCACGGGGTCCAGGTGCATCGTGATAGCAGAGCTTCCTGAAGTGCTGCCTATAGAGTTCCCTCCTGGGAGGACTGTACTTTTGTGAGATGGAGTTCTGTCCCCAGAAATGGTCCTCTGCCTTAACTATCAGAAGTTCTTTTTGTTCCTCAGGTTCCATTCTGGGCTTTGTTGGGAGATTTATCCTGTATCTGGGATGGATTCAAGGAGAATCTAAGATCTTGCCTCAGAGACACTCCTAAGGCATAAAAAATTGTACCATAAAGAAATGACAAAAACTGCTGTGAACATAAACACACACTAATGAAGCCAAGCCACCAGTGTTGTGTCAGAGAAACAGTATCATAGGAGGCTGTAAACAAGAACGGTGACACAGGGACATGATTTGAATCTGTGCTCCACTGTTAATTTAGAGAAAGTTCTCTAAACTAGAGCTACACATCCTCATGTAAAATTCTCATATTTCTTATAAGGATGCTGTAAAGACTAAATTAGAATATATGCAACGTCCCTGGCATGGCAGCTGGCACTGGTAAGCACTAAACGATAAGTATTAATAACTTTGTCAAAACTTCTATCATTCCGTATCCTGAGATCAGTGGGTCGGTTTGTGTTCCCAGGATTCAGTGGTGATAGGGTATGTGCGACAACTCTCGAAAGGGTTCAGATGGATGCCTCCACAGCGAACCCCCTAACCAGTATCCCCCTTCCACCCCGGCCCCTCCCAGAAAGTCGGGCCAAGTCCTCTCCAGTAGGTTTGTCGGGGAACGGAGAGGGAGGAGCAGGGAGTTACACTATTCCCGTGACGGGGAGGTGTGGGGAGAGTGTTACTGCTGACCACAGCTGTGCCCTGTCCCCTCCTCTTCTACACCCGGGAGCCAGGAGATACCCACCTTACGCGCAGAGAGGAACAGATGCGACCGCCAGCGTCCTCCGCGCAACCCCAAACAAAGGCAAGACCCAAAGAAGCCAATCGGCGCCGGCCGCGGGCTACCGGGCACTTCCGGGCCGCTCTAGGAAGCTCCGCCTCGATGGCTGCTCCGGGCTTGGCCTCTTCTGCCCCAACCCGTGGAGGACGGTTTCACTGCGTTTTATCGATGGGGTTGTGGGGCCCGCCAGCAAGCCTGCCTTGCGCTTCTTTAAAAACTTTTTTGTTCCTCTCAAGCTTTTTTCCGGTTAATTAGTTTAAAAGTAATTTATTTAATAATTAAGTTATGTAATAATGCATTCACATACATTTTTAAAAAGAATAAATGTCCCCCAGTGTCTAGTTTGTTTTTCATGGCATGTGTAGCCTTACATAGATATATTGCACAGGTATATATTACCCTTGCTTTTTTCCCACTACACAAATTGTAGCATTTAATCACCTTGCTTATTTTTCTTTTTACCAATAGATCTTGGCGGCAACATTAAAGATTACCTTATTCTTGCTCTTTAAAAACAAACAAACAAACTGCATAGTGCTCAATTGTGTATATGTGCTATAATTTATTAATAACTACCCCTTTGACGGTCATGAGGCTGTTTCCAACTTTCTTTTTCAAATGCTGCTCCAATAAATTACTGTGGGCACGCGTAATTTCTCATGTGTAAGGATATGTCCATAGTTTATATTCTTAAAAAGAGAATTACCAAGAATATAGAATAGGGATATTTGTACATTTGCTAATGCCAAATCACTAATTATAGAACCCACTAGCAATGTTCTTGTTTACCTAACTTGTCGACAGTGTCATAAAATATTTTGATCTTTGTCAATCTGGATGAAAAATGCTGTCTCAGTTTTTTCTCCCTCTTTGCCTTCCTTCCACAAATATTGATTATTCACCTACTATGCCAGGAACTATGTTTTGAGCAAAATAATCATGGAATTTACAATCTTCTGTGGGGATTTGGGGGAGGTTTAGGAGGAGGGGAAGCAGGCAATAAACCAGAAAAATATAAGGTATATTAGATGATAGACATTAGTGCTAAGGAGAAAATAAAGGAAATAGGGAGTTTGTGATGAGAATGAAGTGATGTTTAAATAGAATGTTCATGGAGGCCCTTACTAGTAAATTGACATTTGAGCAAAGATTGAGGGAGCTGAGGGAATGGTAAAGATTTTAAAAATTAAAGATTAAAAAAAATTTTTTTTAATTGGCCAGGCATGGTGGCATGTGACTGTAATCCAAACTACTTGGGACACTGAAGTGGGAGGATTGCCTGAGCCCGGGAGTTCAAGGCTTCAGCGAACCACTGTACTCCAGCCTGCAATCCAGCCTGAGCAACAGAGTGAGACTCTTTCTCTAAAAACAAACAAACAAACAAACAAACAAACAAAGCAACAACAACAAAAAGAAGAAATTAAATTGAAAAAGTTATCAGAATTATCTCTAGAAAGATTCAGATAATTCTGTAGCATTTTAATTTTGTAGAAATATTTACATGTGTATGATAAATTCTAACTTTTCCATTTGGAATATAGAAAAATAGGAAGAAAAAGAGATTTATTAGTCTATTTTCATCACATAAATGCAGTCACTATTGACATTTTGCTGTCATTTCCTTTCAATTTTTAATATTTTGGGTCTGTTTTTCATAGTTGTGATTATATTCTGGAAACACTTTAATATGCTGTTTAAAATTTTAGTGTCATAAAAACTTGTCGTTTTATTATAAATTTTTCAAAAGAATAATTTATATCTACATATTGTTTGGGGAAATATATAGTACCTGTATTACAGAGGAATTGGAAAGTTTACATGAGATAGGTAAGGTACTCAGGTACAATGTCTGAACCACAGTTTAGGTGCTCAACAAATGGCAGCTACTATTATTATAGCTTGCAAAGGGATTGTCCTTTTGCATGCATCATTTATTTAGCTTGTAATTGGTATTATTATCACACAAAATACTGTTTCCTCTTTCGGGGGAATAGACAAGCTTCTTCCTACAAAGGAGTATGTTGGATGTCTCTTAGAGAGAAACCAAGAATATATTTTTGCTGCTCAGGAGAATTCTTCTGCTTGGTTTGTGTTGCTGAGAAGGAGGAGTCCAGGGTAAGCAGAATTTAAGAAATTGTGACTTAGAGTGCTAGAGGAAGAGAGATGCCCTGTGTCACAACACTCAGAGACCCACACAGGGCCAGGATCCTGAGTGGCCCCCAAGGAATTGTAGTGAACTTAGATTTGGGTTAGGATCTTTCACATTAGACATTTGGCCTTCATGACCTAGAAATAAGTGTTTGATTATTACTTTAAAGTCACGAAGAGTCAATGATAAAAATAAAGTGTCCTAACCTCCACAATCCTTCTACTTCCACCGTATGTTTCTCTAAAGTTGCTGTTTTTTCCCCTACTATGCTTTCACTAACTTTGCTTCCATTTCCTCTTTGCAGTGTTTTTGTGGTGCCCTTGTTCTCTCCTCTGCCTTTTTTAAAACCACCTTTTCCCTTTCCCCCTAATTGATCTTTATTTTCTTTTTCTCCCAAAGTTTATTCCCATCCTACTTTTATTCTTAGCTGGTTTTTCTTTCTACCTCTCCCCACTCTCCCATTCTGGGTTCATCCCTACTACTTTGCCACAGCTTACCTACAGATTCTGTCTAAAGAAAAATTTAAAGTGGCTTTCCTCTACCTTCAGGTGATCAAAGAACACACTTTAAAATTTATTTTTATTTATTTATTTATTTATTATTTTTTTTTGAGTTGGAGTCTCACTCTGTCGCCCAGACTGGAGTGCAGTGGCTGCTCCTAGCCACCACAGCCTCGACCTGCTGGGCTCCAGTGATCCTTCTGCTTCAGCCTTCCAAATAGCTGGAACTACAGGCGTGTGCTACCACACCCGGCTAATTTTTTGATTTATTGTAGAGATGAGGTCTCGCCAAGTTACCCAGGCGGGTCTCGAACCAGTGGGCTCAGGCAATCCACTCACCTCAACCTCCCAAAGCGCGGGATTACAGGCTGAGCCACCGAGCCCGGCTGAAAACTTATTTTTTAATACAAATCTTCAAACTTGTTAGCAGAAACCTTTTCTTAATGGAAAATTTTAATCGGGAGGTCAATATATAAAACTAATGAAAGTGAAGCTGTTTGGGTGGTGAAACACCCAGAGCTCCTGAAGAAACCCCTAGGGCCCACAGGTTAAATGGATGAATGAAAGGGGGTGGTGTAAGACAATAGGAAGCTGTGTGGCGGTGGGCACCATGTCCAACTAGAGAGTAGTGGTAATCAGTTCCAGTCAACTACTGCCTTGTAGAAATGTGGTGCCTAGTGTGGCCACATCATGCATTTTTGTAAACGAATCTAGAAGGTCAGATTTTATGTGAAATCTCCAGATTCTTAAATAGTGGCAGTAGTTTAAAATATTAAAAAAAAAAAAATACTAGGCCAGATATGGTGGCTTACATCAGCTTTGGGAGGCTGAAGCAGGAGGACTGCTTGAGCCCATGAATTCGAGACCAGCCTAGGTAACATAGCAAGACCTCATCTTTACAAATAAAAAAATTAGCCTGGCATGGTGGCACATGCCTCCTGAGCCAGCTACTCAGGAGGCTGAGGCAGGAAGATTGCTTGAACCCAGAAATTCAAGGCTGCGGTGAACTGTGATTGTGACTCTGCACTCCAGCCTGAGTGACAGAATGAGACCTCGACTCAAAAAAAAAAAAAAAGATTTAAAAAATACTACAAGGAGGACCCCCAAACCAGGATTATCTTTTGGAGGGCGGGCCCCTTGTAGTATAGGTTTCCTACTAGGTAGGTGTCTTAAGAACCCATTGGCATCATAGCATTGTTGTGAGAGGCTGCATTTGGATTCAGTGAATTTTTTTTTGAGATTCTTTCAACATGTTTGCCCATTTCATGATGGGTGATTTACAGGTACACCTGCCTAGACCTCACTGAGTGTTCAGCAGTTTTTCACGGGAAATGGCACAACCCTCATACCCTGCCCTCTTTATTCACCCAATCTCACCCAAGTTACTTTTTATTTTGTTTCTCTGATGAAAAAAGTTCTCAAAGGGAAATGTTTTGCTGATTTGAAATAGATAAACAAAATGGCAAAAGCACTAAAAGGAGTCAAAATAGACTAGTTCAAAAACTGTTTTGGGCAGTGGAAAAAGTGTCTAGATAGTTATATTGCATCAAATGGAGAGCACTTTGAAGGTGACTGAATTTTAGGCATGTAAGAATAAGTACACATTTTTTAAATAAATAAATTCTGGTTCTTTGGTGCCCCTCCTCATATGGGAGAAAAATGTATAGGCCAAATACAGCCCATTTGGTCTGTTTGCTATCTCTGATTTAAAATGTGAAAGGTCACTGGGAATTTGCATGATAAATCTTGCTCTACCTTCACTGAACCATCCTACCTGCATAAATCATAATTAATTCCAATATTAAAATATCTTCTGTATTTCACAGTGTTTTTAGGGTAAATAATTGAAAGGCTATGGCTATTGTGCTTTATCAAATTTACCAAAAATTCAGGGATTTTTCATGTAGACTAGATGTTATTCTAATTTCACACTCCAGGCAATATTATTACTTCAACTCCAAAGAAATCAAATAGAAGAATAGAAAAAGGAAAGGGGGAAAACAGTAGTAAATGAGAAAACCTATAGTACATATCTAATAGAACGTTTGGATTTTCTAAGATGTGTGCTTCAGAGAAGAAAAGTTTGAGCATATGAAATAATCCCCTTGAAAGTCCCAGTTCATAAGATGATGTGCCTAGTGGCAGGGAATCAGAAAGCCTTGTTTAGCAAGCTTTCAGGTGCTTGCCTATCTCAGCCTCCATATATATTTTTCTTCAAATTTTTTATTTGAAATACATGGGGTACAATTCAGGGTTAGGTATACAAATGTTCATCATGCAGGTACCCTTGTCGATGAGGTGTGCCCCACCCTCCCCTGGCAGTTTCTCACTACTGCCAATTCCACCCCTGCCATCCCCTGGCAGTTTCCCACTACTGCCAATCCCTTTCTTATAGTATTATGATAGTTTCAAATTGTTGTTGAAATTGCAATAGTGATTGCAAAGTTCTCTACGTCACTGTATTGGTGGCATTCTCTTCTAATTGTGCTTTTCTGATGTTCCACAGGAATGAGCATAGATGAACAATGCTGCACCATACTTGATGTCACTGGGGCTTCGTTCCAGTGTGAATTTGCTAATGTGAAATGAGGTGTAAGCTCTGCCATAAAGCTTTCCTACACACATCATTTTGCAGTCTTCTTTCCAGCTTGGATTCTTCAGAAGATATGTGCTGTAACTGAAAGTTTTCCCACAGACATCATGTTTGCAGGACTTCTTTCTGGTGTGGGTTCTTTGGAAGATGTGTGCTATAACTGAAAGCTTTTCTACAAATATCACACTCATAGGACTTCCGTCCACTGTGGATTTGCAGGTGTTCAACAAGAGATGAACTATAACTGAAGAACTATAACTTTCCATACTTGTCATATTCATAGGGTTTCTCTTCACTGTGGGTTTTCTAGTGATGAAAGAAGCCTGAACACTGGCTAAAGCTTTTCCCGCACTCACTGCGCTGGTATGGCTTCTCTCCAATATGAACTTTCTGATGTATCAGATGTGAGCTCAGAGAGAAGAATTTCCTGCAGTCTTTACACTGGTATGGTTTCTCTCCTGTGTGGAGCCTCTGGTGTTGAATAATGCCTGAGCTGTAATGAAAGGCTTTCCCACATTTATTACCTTGGACAGGTTTCTCTCCCATTTGGGTTCTTTGATGCTGAATAAGGTATGAACGTTTTCACACTCATCACACTGGAAGGATTTTATTCAACTATGTATTCTCTGATGGTCAATACATTGTGAGGTCTAAGTGAAAATTTTGCTACATGCATTACATAAATATGGTCTCTTTGCAGTATGGAGTATTTTATGTCTAATGAGACATGAATTCTGAGTGAATCTTTTACCACATTCATCACACTTGTATATTCTCTCAGTTGAAGTGTTTCTCTGATATATTTCTGTCCATCTGTCATGTTGAATTTTTCCACATTCAGAAACCTTTTCATTTATCTCACCAGGTAACTTTTCTTGGGAACCCACACCAGAAAGAAGTCCTGCAATCAGTTCTACTTTATTGATTCCGACCACATTATCTGAGATAAAAAAGTATAGCATTCAAGTGCCATTGGAATATGCAGAAAATAAAACACATATACTAGATGTAAATGGCTTAAATATACTAACAAAATGATTTTACAGCATTTGAGGAAGAAATTGGGAGATGGCAAAGGAAGAGAGTATGGGCTGAACTTGGAAGGCATGATTCAAGAAAAAATGGTGAAAAACAGGAAGGAACTATAATAGTGATCCAATGAACAAATGTAATAAATAACAGAAGAGAAGCTCTAAGATAAGAATAAGTTCACTGAGGAAGGTCAAAAGTTGAGTAAAGGGGGGAAAAAGGAGAAAAATAAACAGTAGCAGATACTCAGTTAGAGTCATGAAATAATTTTGTGTAGGTTGCCCTGAAATCCTCTGGGAATACTGAAGAAAATGAGAAATCAGAGCACAGGGAAGTATCTCATTTCCAAACATGCAGAATAAAGAGATTAGCATCTAGACACTTTGGACAAAACAAGGGGTTATGGTGTTGGGATAGAACAGAAATTGCTTTGGCCCCTAAAGACCTCGCTACCTTTCTTGCAAAGGAGAACACTGGACATCTGTAAAGCTTGAACCTGTGCTCTGTGGGTCACTTGAGACTTCTGAGACTAACCGTCACTAATGGAGACAAGGTTCTTTAGTATACTCTTGCCTTCCATCTGTCCTTACCCAGGGAATCATGTTCCCATAATTCCTCTTCCTATTTTTCCTGCAGAAGTTCCTCTGAGCAGTGTGCCAATACCCTTATTTCTCCAGTGTAGGAGACATAGCCATATCCTCAGTGACCAATAGTTTCTGAAAAACATGAGGTTTTCCCATTCAACGCATATTTCCTTGAAGTAATTTCACTTTAGGACCCAGAGTAAAGGGTAGAATGTGTGACTGCGTAGGAAGAATGTAAGGAAAAGCAATGTTTTGAGTAGAAAAGCGGTATTAGATGGGAAAAAAGGAAAAGACAATCATGGAAATGATTGAAGGGCACAGTAAAAGTCACACCTACCTCAAGGCAGAGGCATTGGGGCTGTCTACACCAAAGTGTGCTAGCTAAAGAGACTTTGGGATGAGAAGAGAAGGAGCCATGGTCAGACAGCAGATTTGATGTAAGTGTGGATGAGGGACAAAGTTTACTAGCAATGTGTCTGAGAAAGGGAACTGCCAGGTGGGTCTAGAGTCTCTTTATCTGTGAAAGACAGGAACCCAGGGACAAGGCAGAGCTGATAAAGAACATTACCAAGGGGGAGATGAGTCTTCTTTTGTTGGCTTCCTTTTAGAACAGGGTCTGAAATAGTCTCACCAAACTAGCTTGCCACACTGGTTAAAAATCCCCCATTGTAGCCGGGCTCGGTGGCTCAGCCTGTAATCCCGCGCCTTTGGGAGGCTGAGGTGAGTGGATTGCCTGAGCCCGTGGGTTCGAGATCCGCCTGGGCAGCGAGACCTCATCTCTACAGTAAAAAAAAAAAAAAAAAAAAAATCAGCCGGGCATGGTAGCACATGCCTGTAGTTCCGGCTACTCGGAAGGCTGAGGCGGAAGGATCGCCGGAGCCCAGCAGGTCGAGGCTGCGGTGGCCGGGAGCGGCCACTGCACTCCAGTCTGGGCGACACAGTGAGACTCCAACTTAAAAAAAAAAAAAAAAAATCCCCCATTGTTTGTGGTTATGTAAGGTTATTTTTAAGTCTTTGAGTACTTTAAAACTTTATGTTACAGTTAACTGTCTTTGTCCATTTTATACTGCTATAACAATACCACAGACCAGGTAATTTATAAAGAACAGAAATTTATTTCCTCACAATTCTGGAGGCTGAGCAGTCAAAGATAAAGGTGCTGGCATCTCATGAAGACCTTATTATGTGTCATTTCATGGCAGACGGTGGAAGAGGGAGAGAGAGAGGGAGAAGTGAGAGGAAGAGGAAAGAAAGAGAGAGGAGGAGGAAGAGAAGAAGGAGGAGGAGGAAGGAGGAAAAGAGAATGTGCTGAACTCATCCTACTCCTATGATAACTAACCCACTCCTGCAATAAAACATTAATTCAGTCATGAGGGCCGCCCTCATGACCTAGTCACCTCTTAAATGGCCTACCTCTCAACACTGCTGCACTGGGGATTGAGTTTCCAACATATGAACTTTGAGAGACATGTTCAAACTCTAGCACTATATGAGATATAGAGTGCAGAATTTGAAAGCAAATTACACAAAGATGCATATTTATAAAAGAATATTATCTTTTAGAACTATTAGCAGATAAAAGTGACTACTGTAGATGTGATCCAAAACAGTTACTACACATAAAACTAAAATCCATATTAGCATGAGAAGAAAGTTTATGAGGCATTCTAAAAAAGAAGCACAACCTAGAAATTCAATTTATAAATGAATAAAAAAGATTGGGGAAAATGTGTATTTTTAGTCAAGATGGCATAGTGAGTTCATACTTCAACTGCAAATATAAAGAGTAATATAGATTTTAAAAATAAAGTCTATAAACACATCTGTGCTAAAAATAAATTTTCTGTAGCCCAGAAAGGAGACAAAAACAGAATAGTGGCTATAGCTGAAGCTCTCGGCCTGCTGGGTTCTAGGTCCATAGGGTGACTGAGGTCTTAGTCCCAGGGGCAGAAGTGCTTTGAGAGGGGGACTGGCATCATCTTGCTCCATGATGCCAGAGGCTGGGTGGAACACCCAGGCACACAAAAGTACCTTGACACACACACACAGAAAAATATAACCTGACTAAGAACCGTGTGAAGCCACCTGAAAGCCTGTTACTACATTGATGGTATTTGTGATACTACATCGAACAGGAGTCCTAAAACACCGTTGCATAAAACTTGGTCCTGGGGGGCCAGGTAAATGTAACAACAGAATTTCTAAACAAAGAAAGAGAGAATGTAAAAGAGATCAGAACTCAAAATGAGTCTAGAAGTAGAAGTTTGAAAACAAATGAAATGAATGCTAAGAAAGATGGTTAACAAAATCACAAAACTGGAATGTGAGTTGAATCCAGATAAAGTTACTTTCATCAAACAGCCCAACAAAACGGGTAGATTAAAGATACTGAAAAAAGCTGAATGATAACATACCATCCATGAAAATGAAAGATAAAATTAATTTTACAAAAAGTAGAGCAAGGATAATGGGTAATGGGTATGAAAATTGAATAGAAATGTTGGAAATAATAATGGGGTAATTGAAATAAAGTCTTCAATAGAAGGCATAAGCTAAAAACAGTCAAAGGGAGAATAAGCTGTAAGACAGTAGAAGAGGAATCCTCTTGGATGTACTGCAGAGAGACAAAGACATAAATGAAATAGAGTGGTAAGTATGTTCTAAACAATATATGGTGAAAGCTCCAGAAGAAAATAATATAAGAATAAAAAGATGCACTATTTGAAGAGCTAATAGCTGGGAATTTCCCAGAATTAAAGAAAAATATGGGTTCTTAAAGCAAAAGTGTATTTATAGACCAAGCAAATGAATAAAAATAAAGCCCTATCAGGATATACTTTTTGGTAAGACTCAAGGCATAAAGTTTAAGAGAAAATTTAAAAGCTACTAAGGAGAAAAAAATGGAATCTTAAAAAAGACAGTTAGATTGATAATAGTATTTAACAGCAAACAGAAGCTTAGAAGACAGGCAGTATCTTCAAAATGCAAAGGAAAAAATTGTCAATTTAGAATGTTATCCCATGTAAACCACTATTAAGAAGGACAGGCAAAATAAGGGAATTTCTAGAGAGGCTAAGTCTGAAACCACACACAGAACTAAATAATTATTAGAGGATGGACTTCAACAGGAGTGAACCCACAGGAAAGACATCGATATATAAGAATGGTGGCCTCAGATATGGATAGAATGTCAAAAAATTAATTTACTATAAGCTGGGCTCGGTGGCTTAGCCTGTAATCCCAGCACTTTGAGAGGCTAAGGTGAGTGGATTGCCTGAGCCCACAGGTTCGAGACCAGTCCAGGCAACTTGGAGAGACCTCGTCTCTACATTAAACAAAAAAATTAGCTGGGTGTGGTAGTGCATGCCTGTAGTTCCAGCTACTTGGAAGGCTGAGGCAGAAGGATCACTGGAGCCCGGCAGGTTGACTCTGGGGTGACCATGAGCCTGGGTGCCACTCTAGCCTGGGCGACGGAGTGAGATTCCAACTCTCCAACTCAAAAAAGAAAAAAGAAGAAGAAGAAGAAGAAGAAGAATGGTGACCTTAGAAATGGATAGAATGCCAAAAAATTAATTTACTATTACAGAAAAAAATCTGTTTCATGTTTAAATAAGAAATCGGTTACTATGGTGACCAACTATAATCTATGGAGCCTGGAACCTAATAAGGAACCTAGTTCCCTAGTTGTAGGAAAAGCAATTTTTTAATCCATGAAAATAATGGAATTAAATTCCTCTGATATTGCCTTCTTTTTACCAAAATAAAGTTTTTAGTCACTATGATTTCAATGTGTGGTTAATCCCAAGGAAGTCTTTCAAAAGTAGTTTATTAGATATAGACCAATATTTGAGCTTGCTGCTACAAGACTTCCTTATGGGAATTTAAAGAGTGACTTATTTAAAAAACAAAACAAAACTGTACTCCTTAGTGGCATTTAGGATTCAGGTCATTACTACCACATATTTTCTAGGAGCTAGATGATTAGATGACCCATACTATACCCAATATCTCTAGTGACTGTGCTATAGTATATAATTACATTCTCTGTCCTTAAAATAATTATTCAGACTTCACATGCCATTTGAAGATTGTGCCTACCATGCCTATAGTTTAAGTTACTAAATTTAAAAACTACCTGAATATCTCTATCTTTAATTCCCCATAGGATAAAATATAAACAATTTGTTGAGTATACAGGTCTTCATGGTCCCATAATTGGGATTCTTGATACTAGCTATAGTCTGGAGGAAAAAAAAAAAAAGCCTATGCTTGAGTCCCATCCCAGTGCAACTAAAGTCCAATTTCTGAGGGTGAAATCCAGGTGCTGATATATTTAAAAAGTCATCCAGATGTACAATCACATCACCCTGCAATAAGAATGTCCCTGCTTACATTTCTACTTTCATTTCCCCAACCCTCTACCTCCCTCACATTTTTATATTGCATCAGTACTACGCAGTTAAGAACACAGACTCTGGGGACAAACTATTTAAATCTCACATCTGCCATCTATTAACATGGTGATCTAGTACCATTTTAGGATAAAGTGAGAGTCCTACCTACCTGAAGTCTTCAAGGACAGCAGTGATCTGCAGACCAGAATGAGCACTAATGTTCATAATGAGTAATTTAAATCTTCATGAAAAGGATAGATTGTGTTGTCTACTCTAAGAATATGTTATACATCTCAGTAAGATGTCCGTTAATTGGCTAATGCAAATAATAACTTTCTTACCAAGCAATAGCAATCTTCAGTAATTTAGGAGAACCCTAGCATGTGGAACAACTTATTCCTAATAATGCTGTTACTAGAAAAATTGGAAAACATGAATCTCCAAATGATACTAGGATGAACAAACATACCCATATAGGTAAGAAATGTCCTATAGTCATTAAAAGTTCTTCCTTGGTATACAAAATACCTCGATGTAGAAAGTATAACTTTTAAGATGACACTATTTCTATAAATGATGTTCTTCATTATTTTCTCAGGAAAAGTGTGCTCATTTCCATACATCAGACATATCTAACTCTGACACACTGGGACCCTAGTTCAAGCCAGAAGAGGAGTCAGAAAGAGCCATCTGTCATCTTTGTAATACCCTTAATAGCTTGAGGAGAAGCAATCTAGCTACATCCCTTCTTCCTCTCCATCACCAGCTGAAACTTCCCTATTTTTGGCCCTCATAATGTTGAGCCGAAACTATAGCAACAGCCTTCAAAGTGGTCCTTTTTCTTCTACCTCCCCCGATTCAGCTTATAGGGTACATGTTAGTTTCTGCTCAAACCACCCTCCTTCCCAGGAAAAGGAGAAAAGAAAAATAAAAAACTTCTTAGGCTTCCTACAGTTTTGTTCCAAACCACCTTGTTAGCATTGCTCCTTTATCAGCTACTCAGGCTCAACCAAACTGATCCACCCATATCTGCCTATCATGATTTGTAGTTTCCCACATTATTATTCTACTAAACTTCATTATTCATCATTCACCTTTACTGAGCATTTTCTTCACATCAGTTGCAAGAAATACACAGCAACTTCAGACAAGTGAAGTGGTGATGTAGTATGGTAAACACTGTGCTAGAACGTGCACCAGGTGTATTGTGAAAGTTAGATATGTGGGAAAGTATCAAGAAAGGCTTCCTGAAAAAGATGGTAGCTCAGTTGAGTCATGAAGAACAGATATGAATTGGTTTAGCACAAAAGTGAAGGTTTGGTCACGGGTGGTGTTTGATGAATTCAACAGGGTAGGAATGTTCGTGTATGCAGCCATATGGGAGAAACAGGGAGTCAGCATAGAGTCAATGGATTAGACCAAGAGTCTGGGTCTTTGAAATATCCTGGAGTACCAGCCAGGAGCTGGGCTCAAAAACCTAGTGGTGCCAGGGCCTGAATGTCACCCAGTTTGGCCCCTGCGGTGTCTCCAACGAGCTTCCAGCACAGAGTGCCTGGTCATCTGAGGGACCAAAGCTGTAGCAGCCCACTCTCTTCCTGCTAGTCTTGCCTGGGCGGGGTGAAGGATGCAGGCTGACTCGTAACTAACACCTCTGTGCCCTGCCAGGCAGTCAGCAGAAATGTGTCTGTGAGTTGGGCCTGTGCATCTCTGGTTTCCAGCAGGATCAGAGAGGTATTGATAATGAATATACCAAACTATGAGTGAGCTAGGCTTACGGCACAGTCCCAAGAGGCTGTGAGAACCTGTGCCACAAATGAATGAATTACAGTTTGTCTTTATACATTTCTAGAGAGTCAGAAGTAACAGGTAAAACAAATCAAATACACGAATATGTGTATGTACTTCTTACATCTAAAATTAAAAAAAAATTTTTAAATCGATATATGTGAGGTTTACGTAGGGTGGACTCAGAAAAGTGGGGCATCTCCAACAGGGGTCTTGCAAGTCATAGGTGGAAATTTGAGGCAGGCTAGTTAGCTTAGGGGGATGAGGGATGGAGAATTACTGACCTAGAGGTTAAGAGGTTTAAAAATTCCTGTGATTCGTAACTAGTATGAAACTTAAACTAGTATGAAACTGTTACACTTTCTGTGACTTAAAACTGATACCAATTTCCTATGGCTTGTAACTGACGTGACACACACACACACACACACACACACACACACACACACACACACACACACGATAAAAGTCAGCACTCCCTACCCTCAGTGAACCTCCTACTTGGAGATCGTAGGCACACGCCTCTCTCTAGTGTGTAGTTTTGTTCAAATTAAATCTCCCTCCTTACTCTCTGACTCATCTTTGAATTCTTTCCTGTGACGAAGTCAAAAGGCTGGTCCTGGGTATGGGTTGAGGATTGCACCTCTTGGGTAGAGACTTCCAGTTCTCCAAGGAATTGGGGCAGTGCACTGAGCCTAACTGGGGAATGCTATCTCTCTTGCTGAGGCAATCCTCCACAAACCCATAGCCATCAGATTCCAAGATTTTCTGCCTGGCAGTTGGTAGAAAGAGTTAAGCTCTGTCTAAAGAATTTGAAACCATTTAAGAAATTCTGAGGTATTATGGGGGTGAGGTGTTAAGAAAGCCAAGGTTCTTGATATGTAGAGAAAGACTCTAAGCAGGCTTCAGAGACCATAGGTAGTAAGTGTACCTTATTCAGACTTTAAAGATGTCAGACTCTCAGTCTTCCCTGGATCTGGTAAGGTTTGGTAGGGGAAAGATCTGACTATGTGAATAGAGGTTTTATATAGGTGTAAATATTTCCTCACAAAAGCAGCTTTGCAGGACTATTTCAAAATATGTCAAAGAAATATATTTTGGGATAAAATATTTTCATTTCCCTTAGGGCCTGCTATCTGCTATACCAGAGTCAGGTTGGAATTTGGTAACTTATTGCCACAGAATCTGTTTTGTCCATCTCATGATTTCTATTTTGATGCTAATGCTGGTCAGTTGTGCCTAAAACTCCACAAGGGATGGGGTATGATGAGACATGTCCTACTTCCTATTCTGTGGTGGCCTGGATTTAGTTTTTCAGGTTTCTTTTGGCCCAGGGGGGGTCTGTTCAATTGATTGGGGGGAGGGACTTAAGTCCTGCGGTTTAGAGTCCTGGAGTGCTATGTCTGCCAAGGAGTCTGCAAATTGGGTTACCTAGTCATGGGATTTTGATTTACAACTTGTACTAAAACGAGGGTCTGAGCACCATTTCTGCAGCATTGAGTCCATTAGTCCTCCTGATGCACGTGGCAGGCAGGGATCTCCCCACACTTCATTCTTGTCCATGGACCTAGAGTTATCTGGTCTGCCCTGCCAATCTTCCTGGTCAGCATCATTGGCCTCTCCATCCTGAGCTTCATCAACCTTAATCCATTTACCAGGTAAAAGGTAAACACATTGCTCAACCAGAACATGTCAGCAGTGTTCCCATCAGTGTAGTCATGCAGTTTTGATTGATCATAAATGACTCAGAAGAAGAGGAAGGGAAAGGAGGAGTAACTCACACTGATGAGTGCTGTGCAGTGATGCATTACTCACAACCCAGAAACATGCAAAAAGTGCAAGTGACTTGCCCAAGTCTCCACAGCTCAGGGGTGGGATGAACTTATGCATGTTCATCAACTTATGCAGGCCTGTCCTGGAATCCTTACAATGTGACCAGATTGAGCAACACACAACCAAAGAACATCAGTGCTCAAGTTAATATGACATAACTTCTAGGTATATTATATATACTGACATCTTAAAATGAAACAGTTGCATGACTCTTTAAAATGTATTCAATGGAATTTAAATACTGCCTTACAGCTTCAGTGTTGCTATAATCTGCTCAGCACTAGTGTATGTGCCAGGAATAGAAGAAAGTATTAAGAGATTGTTTTTAACCTATAGAAGACCAGAATATGCTAATTCAAAACATGACAGTAGGAGACCAGAATATTTGAAATATCAACCTAAGAAGAAGCTGAAGTACAAACTATAATTTAAAAAGTTTACTTGAGCCAAAGTGAGGACAGTTGCCCAGGACACACATCCAAGTTGCCTTGGGAAGTGCTTTATTAGCCTTTGTTACAAGCAGTGTTTTAAAAACAAAGGGAACAAGGAGTGGGCTGATGCTAAGTTTTTTTCATTGATACTTCCATTGGTGTACAGAGATAACATTGGTTACTGATTGGCTATACATTATTATTCCATTGTTGAATGATAGAATATGAGTTATGGTGCCCAGCATATGACATTTTATGGCTTCTTGGCAGTCTGGAGCCCATATATCAAGTGCTTTAAGTTGTAAAGTTTCATTGGCATTTAAGTTTTCCAAAATGCCAATGAAGCTTTACATTTTTCTCAGCAAAAATCAAGCCAACAAGAAAGGAATCAAACTGATGGACCAAGTATATAAATGAAAAGGAGTTTTAGTTGATGGAAAACAAAAACAAAAATCTTCCCTAAAACAGAATTCAAGAGGAAAAAAAGAAAGTTCTTGAAAAAAAATCTATATCTATCTATCCAGCTTGAATATCAGCTTTTAATTAAGCTGACTTCTGACTATAAAACTTTTAAAAATGCTTTTAAAATCCTATATCAGATTTCAGTTGGGACAAACAGCCAATATTCCTGACTTTTGACCTTTTTTACTTTTAAACTAAAGGTACCGTTTCAACGGACGCACTCAAACTAATAAGCTTTAACTAAGGTTGTGACTTAACCAAGGGTACACAAGACATCTCCAAAGATGTGCAAAGCAGTCCTCACAAGCTCCAGAACCACCTCTGAGACAGCTAAAAGAAAGTAAAGTCTCGCAAACTGCAAATGGTATACAACCCATAGTGCCATCCAGTCATATTTTTCTAAGGTCTCAGGTTTTCAGCTCCATAAAGGTCAGATGAATGATTGAAAGAGACATTTGGTAAAAAAGCTAGCATGAGGGTGGTGTCAAAGTGGCATGTGTGAGAAGGTAAATTTGAGGGAGTAAAGTCTGTTCCTAGAATCTCTGAGGTTGTCTCTGAGCTGATAAGCAAGAGTCTTCAAGTGGCTATCTTTAGGTGGTAAAAGGCAGGCAGGAAAACCTTTGTTTCCAGAAATTCCTGTCCTGTCATCAGGCTTGGAAGGAAACAGAATGTCCCCATGCATTTTCACCTTTTTAAGTTCAATAATCTCCAGTATTATAGAGAGGAATATTTTTGTTTCCTATAGTAAAAAAGATTACAAATGGGTATACTGAAAGGTAAAGGGTCATGCAATTAATTTAAGACAAATAATTAAAATTAATTATTATAAATGTTTATTTCCTGATCTAAAGGTACCTACTGAGGAAAGGAATTTTGTGGTGGCCGAAAAAATTTTTAACTCTGTTTTAGATCTGATATCAGCTGGAACGCTGTTTAACTAATTCCCTGAATGTTAACATTTCAAAAACATGATAAGATTTACATCTTCAAGGGGTTGTGAAGTCCAGGAGGGTATTTAAAGGCTATTATCTGATATTGGGTAAAAGTTTAATCAGGTTTACTTCCATTTTAATGAGGTGTGGCTGAATCTATTTTACTAATGTCAGTGGAAGTGTGGGACTATAAATGGTTTGGCAAAGTTTGCAATAAATCATCTGTGTCATTCATTAGCCCAGTTTGGAAAAAAATTGCTGAATCTGTATTTTTATAATCTCATGAGTTTCATTCGCATTCTGTAATTGTTCTGTTTACTCCTTTTGTTCCAAATTTACATACATTTATCTCTTTTGAGAGGAGGAAATGTTTGCATTTTGAAATTCAAAAACAAGACAACATGAAACAAAACTCTGCCTAAGAGATGCATGGGAGCCAAGGGAAGAAGTAAAAAGAGAAGAAGGCCGCTGAATGAGCCTACCTGGAATCCTAAGGTTTTGGACTTATATACAGTCATAGGTTGATTAGATACCACCAAATTTATATAGATTCATTACTCTGAGGAAAGAGATGGTTTAAGACAGTAGGCTTAAGGACAGAAAGAATAGCCCCAGTGTCTATGAAAACATGTGTGTGCTCTTTATATCTAAACATTTCCATTTCTCCTAAGGTATTAGGACTGACCCTGTTTATTTTCTGGGATCCTGTCCTTTTGTTCCTCCTGTCATTTAAATTTTCTGCAATCTCTTTTGAAATGGGCAGGTTTTTTGCAATAAAAGAAAAAGTTTCTTTTATCGTCAGGAGGTGGCACTTGTCTTTTCATAAAAGGTCTAATTTGACTACTAGTTGTTCTTGCAGTTGCAAATTTATGATCTTTGAGAACTTAGTTATTTTCCTTTTTCATAATAGTTTTTAGAAAGTTGATCTGCCAAGCTTACAAATCATGGGTTTATGTATTCACTCAATTAAGCTGGTACTTTTTAACTAAGTTAGCTATGTCCTCATTTAAGCCATCCAGGAAAGAATTTATAAGGGAATCATTCTGGTGAACTTGGAGGCTAGTGTCAGTCATTCCAGAATATTGTTTAATGGTTTTTTCCAAACCATTCAGAAAAATCAAGCACAGATTCATCTGGTCTTTGAGTATATTGCTGAATCCCTCTCCAGTCTACATTTTTAGAAAAGATCTAGAGAGTTTCCTTAAGCAGTGGTGATGGAAGGAGAGGCAAGACAGGAAAGGGTAATTCAGATAAGAGAATATGAAGGCACCAAGGTAGAAGGAGGAGGAGCAGTTGGAGACAAAATAAAGTCTCCCAAGTCTTTTTATACTCAGAAATAGTTTCAGATATCTTGTCGTTTACCTCTCAAAGGAAGGCAATTTTCTCTGAATTTCTTTAGAAGTTTCTAAGAGCAGGGTTGGACAGCAAATTGACTCCAGGCTTAGCAGGTCAGGACTCCTGCCATGATTTTGAAATGTGGGTCAGTAAGTGGTCTAAGAGTGCTATGCCTCTCCCACAACCTGTCCCAACTTTAAAATTAAGGTTGTAGTGTACAAATATTATCTTTTCTGATGGTATATCCCATGGTTATACTATCAGTAACATAATCAAGGTTAAGGGTTAAGAACCAGGGCACTGAAATGAAATGTGTGTTTAAATCCTGGTTTTACTACTATCTATGAGTAGGTGATCCTAAGCAAGATACTTCATCACAGCTCAGTTTTCTCATCTATAAAATGGGAAAACTGACAGCATTTATGGAATCATGAGATAGGACATACTAGCACAGTGCCTGTAAAAAAATTAGAGTTGACATTACTTTTAAAAACAAACCAAATATTGTGTTATGATACTTAGATCCTGTCAGGAAATGTTTAGTTCAAGTCCATCGAAAGTAAATGCTAAGATATTTCTTATAAAGTCTCTTAGTGGAAGATTTTGTAGATTTCACATTAGATTATTATACTTCTAATGTCAATGTCCTAGTTACATTTTATAATGTAAAAACAATACATGTTGTGAAATATTTAAGCCTTATATAATTCTCACATTAATGAAAAAAATATGCCTCATCAAACAGGTG
Organism: Carlito syrichta; assembly: GCF_000164805.1. Taxonomy (NCBI): domain Eukaryota; kingdom Metazoa; phylum Chordata; class Mammalia; order Primates; family Tarsiidae; genus Carlito; species Carlito syrichta. The sequence goes on along the minus strand of NW_007251124.1, from coordinate 17,663 downwards.
AAAGTGGTAGAGCAGAATTTACCTTTTTATTCTGAAAACATTGGTGGAGCTCCAACTTGCTGCAGATACCATCCCTCTCTTTACCCTTTCGGATACTATCACTCCCAACACTCTCTTGGCAGTCTTTTCTGGAGAAGAGAGCAGCTAGTAGCTGTGAAATAAAGTTTCAGGACCTTTATTTTCAGTATTAACCACCTCAGCCAAGCTCTTCTACAATTGCCAGTAGCCAGAGAATACTGTCAAGAGAGCCCCCCAAATGATAGTCCCTATCAACACATGCCAGAAAGGTGCCCCAAACCAATAAAAGTCTAGTTATACTACTGTGTCTGTCTTCCAGCTTCTTAAGGTTAGTTCAATTTGAACACCTTTCCTAATCCAGTTTCTGCTTAATTAACTTGTATCCTCCACCTGTCTTGATCTCTGGATTCTAGCCTCTTGCCATGGATGCTCTCCTGGTTTTTTACTTCCTGGCATGACCTCTGAACACAGATTTTGGTCTCATATTGGAATACTGCCATAACATATGTCCTTTTGTTTGACATGATTCTTTAACTTAATATCACCTAGTTTTGTGGTTTCTTAAAAAAAAAAAAAAGGTCTGCAAACACTGTTCTGTAGTGTAATGTGCAAGCTATTTTACTCTTGGGTTTAGCCTACTTCTTTTTGTGGAGAACAAACTAGAAGAATTTACTAAGGCTGATGGTCAGTCTCTTTACTGGAACCTTTCTCTTCTATCCCACACTAATCATGATTAATCCCCCAAACAGTACCTGTTTCTCTACACCCCACTGCCATAGACTAACCTTTATTAGCCTCCCCCAAATACTGTCTTTTGGCTTGTCTTTAGCAGTCAATGAGAGAAGAGGCACATTCCCATTCTCACAGATAGCATACACACAGAGATGAAGATCATACATAGAAATGCAAGCCTGAGAATGAGAGAGAAAGAAAAAAGAGACACCGGTCTTTCAGTCTTTCATCTTGTCCAGTATTTATTTTTTTATTTAATATTTTTCACATTTGGTTATTTAGTATTTCCATATGAATTTAGTTCTTTACATTAATAGATTTTCCCTCATGTGAATTCTCTGATGTTGACTAAGGTGTGATCTCTGACTGAAGGCTCTCCCACACTCACTGCATTCATAAGGTTTCTCTCCAGTATGAATTCTGAGGTGTCTAATAAGGTGTGAGCTCACTCGGAAAGTTTTCCCACATTCACTGCATTTATAGGGTTTTTCTCTGGTGTGGATTCTCTGATGCAGAATAAGATGTGAGTTCAGACTGAATGCTCTCCCACATTCTTTGCATCCAAAGGGTCTTTCCCCAGTGTGAATTCGCTGATGTCTAATAAGATCTGAGTTTCCTGCAAAGCCTTTCCCACACTCATTACATTCATAGGGTCTCTCTCCTGTGTGAATTCTCTGATGCCTAACAAGTTTTGAGCTATGCCTGAAAATTTTCCCACACTCATTACACCGATGAGTTTTCTCTCCACTGAAAATTGCTGCATGTGTAACAAGTTGTGTACTCTTGAAAGATTTTCCATATTGGTGAATTTTTTCTCTAGCACAAATTTTTTGATGGTTAATAAAATCTGAATTCCATTTGAAGCTCTGGTCATAGGTACCGTTTTTACAGGATTTTTGGTGTGTAAATTCATTTGAGTTCAGATTTAAACTCTTCTCACATGCATCATGGCTTATTATTTCACCTGTGAGTGTATTTTTGTGGGTGAGGATTTTACCAAAACCTCCATCCCGGGCAGATGAGAGTCTTTGACACTCCCCTGGCTTTTTTACCCTGCCTGCAGTCTTACAGATGCCTTGAGGTTCCTCAGATTCTTCTGACATGTATCCTGAGATTCTTCCAGACTTAATTCTCGGTGATTCCACTTTTTCATAAATTTCCAGCTTTGGCATGGATCCATTGTTTTCACTTTCATTAACTAAAAAAATGAAAAAAGAAAGAGGTAAATATCACTTGTTTTCTGTGCTAGAAGCAATGAACATTTGGGGGTATGCTATTGTTATATATCAATGCTTCATTTGACCACTTTAAATAAGTGGCCTTTTACATGAGAAGAGTGATGAATAAGGACACAAATGAAAGAAACGTTATCATCAGCGAGAATTGAGAGAGGGGAGATAAAGTAAGGAGAAAGAACTATACAATGTGACTAAGGGGGACCTTGGGAACTTGGGTGTATGATACACTTCTAATGGCTAAGAGGGAAATGGGGAGGGACCACCTCAAAGAAAGCAGATGAGGACACAGGAGAGAAAAGTAAAGCTATACATGACTTTGAGGTATGTGTGAGAAAACCTCCATCCATCCATCATGTATTTCTTCTTCATATTTCATGGTCAGTCAATCTTCTAAGTTCTGTCATGACTTTCCACTAAGTGCCCTCTGCCCAGTATCTTCCTTTACATTTCTGCTCCCATCACCATAATCTGGAAAATCATCATTTTCTAACTAAATGACTGTTGCTGCATTCTTGCTGTTTGGACTCTGTACTTTTATTCTGCCTAGTTATCCTAAATATCCTTACCAGACTAATTGTCATTAAACACTGTCATCCTTTTATACTTACTCAGAAATCTTTAATCTTTTTCTTTTACAAGTTTAAACTTCCTAGCCTGATTTCCAGGACCCTTTTATGATCTAGTCCTCACAAATCCTACCTTCTAGCTCATGACTATATACCGGGCTCATGACTCTACTGTCCTGTAGTCAAGCAGTCACTGTTTGTTACAGGGTTTCCTTTGTCTTGAGTATGCTAGGGCAGGAAAAGGGGATTAGGAAGTGCTGGTCTTGATGTGAGGAAAATTTATAATTTTATATGTGGTAGATGGAAATGTTTCCAGAATAACCTGAAGGAAGAATATGTGGTAATTTATTAAAAATTAACAATATTATTCTTAGGATTATTACTAGGACCACTGACATCTAAAGTAATATTGCAGCTATGAACCTTTTAAACAGGTAAGTTTTAGAACAGAGATGAGTACTCTATGGAGGCAGTCTCTAGAAGTATGGCCAACTTTCTACAAAAAGACAAAGGAACTTTCTAAGACCAAGAGTACAATATAAAAGGCAACAATATGGATCATATTCTATGCACCTGTGAATTATATTTCATTTTTGAGTATATGATCATGTATCTGTCTCCCTGTCTATCATTACACATACTTTTCTATTAACATATTTTGTATCTGTTCATGTGTTTCTTCCTCTTTTCTCTTTTGATGGCATTTTATTAACATTCACTTCATTTCCTTTAATCTGATCATATCCTAAAAATATTCTGTGTTTCTGAAATATTCTTGATAAAGAACAAAACTATCTTTTATCCCCCAATTGGCTAAAGACTTATAGGAAAGCAAGTGCTCTACTTTTCCTTGGGTAATAAAGGGAAGAATCACCTGCAGTTAACAAGACTAATTTGAAGGGGAAAGTTCATTCTCCCAATCTCCTATTTTGTTTATTAATTTACTTATTTATTTATTTAGAGACAGGGTCTTGTTCTGTTGCCCAAGCTGGAGTATAGTGGTGTAATCATAGCTCACTGAAGCCTCAAACTCTTGGATTCAAGTGATCCTCTTGCCTCAGTCTCCTAAGTAACTAGGACTATAGGTGCACCCTACCATGCTTGGCTAATTTTATAAAGTTTTTTGTAGAGACAAGGTATTGCTATGTTGCCCAGACTGGTCTCGAAATCCTGGCCTCAAGTGATCCTCCCATTTCTACCTCCCAAAGTGCTGGGATAACAAGTATGAGCCACTCTGCCTGACCTACTTTCCCACTTCTTTAGTGATATGCACCACATAGCATTTTTCCCCTTACCACAGTCCAGGAGGACCTGGGGTTCTGAAGAACCATAATGGGCTTTGGTCTCCACTGGCTGGAAATGGACACTAAGTGCTGGTCCAGGAGGTGACACATTTTCCCTGAATATTTCTTGTCCATGTCCATAGCCTGGAACCTGAGAAAAACAAAGCACATTTGGGCTAATGAGAAAATTCCTATTGGAATTAAAAATTTTCTAACAAGGAGAACCGCAAATAGGAATACAAAACTGGAGAAAGAATAATCAAGTCTGAATCAATTGTAAAATGCAGTGTGGTACCAAACAGACAGGAAAGGAGATATAAATGCACACTGAACCAAGAGCTCCTGCAAGTCTCATTAGATACTCCATCTCATTAGATACTCCATCCCTTTCCTCCCATTGTGGGGGCTACATCCATTATGGAGGTCTTAGATCTCCCATCCCCTGTGCACCTGGAGTACTGCTTCATCAGTGTCTCTCTCCAAATCTTCCAGTATGGTCACTGCCTCCTCTCCACTCTCTGGATAATGTTCACGCACCCAGGCCTGCAGATCCCCTGGTAGAATGGTCAGGAACTGCTCCAGCACCAGCAGCTCCAGAATCTGTTCCTTAGTATGAATCTCTGGCTTCAGCCACTGACTGCAGAGCTCCCGGAGCCGGCACAGTGCCTCGTGAGGTCCAGGGGAATCCTGGTAGCAGAACTGCCTAAAAAGTTGCCGGCAGAGCTCCTGTCTGAGGGGATCACTTCTCTGTAAGCAAGTGTCCTGCCTCCAGATAAACTCTTCTTCTTCTATCTTCACTATCACAAGTCCTTCATCCTCTGAAAAATTCTGAGCTGCAGTTTTCTTTGAGTCTGTAGCCATCTCTGCGTAGATTATATTATCAGAAAACCCACCTCTGCTTTTGGAAGGGTCTTCGTTAGCTTCAAGAGCTCTCCTGAGGGATAAAAAATGACTATTACTGTCTAGGAAGATCAAAGTGACCACATCACAGGAATTATCATTCTCCATTACATAAAAATTTACTGACATACTTGCTCTGTGGCTACAACAATTATATGATTTCTACTTCAACACAGCTTAAAATTTAAATATAAAAATCATTTAAACTAGAAACATTAAACTTAGAAGTAATACTAAATATTAACAAGCCCCATGTGATTAAGTTTTATAAATGAGTCACACAAAATACAAAGCAAAAGAGAAAAATGATAGAAGTGCTTTATAAAATAGGAGATGGAAAAAATACAGCTGATTGCAATGATCAAGAGAAGCTTAATGAAAAAGAAAAAACAAATTCTGAAGAACAGATAGGATTTGATGTGGTAGAGAAAGAGGAGGAAATTACAAACAGAGATAGTTAAGGGTAGGAACACAGCAGTGGGAAAGCAAAACATATAGTAGGGTCGTATGAGAAAATTATAGAAAATTATATGGAACCATACTGTAGAAAGCATCAGATATCAAGTTCATTAACTTAGAGTCTCTCTTTGGGGCACTGGGAAGACAATAAAAGCTTCTGAGCAGAATGAACTACTGAACATTGTGGAGATGCATATATTCTTCATTTTCAGGGTGAAATGCAACATGAAAAGATAGAGGCCATTGTGCTCATTCAAGTATAAGGAAAACACAGGTTTGGATTGTAATAAATATATTTAGAATTTGGAACCAGGATTACTTATCAATCTCTTAAACAGAATAGGGCAACTTTTCTTGAGAGCCAGAGGTTAATTTCAACCAGTGTAACTGGCTCTTTCCCCAAAAATCTTGTTAAGTTTCTTTCTTTCCCAATAGTTATTTCTCTGCCTTCTTAGTTTCATGGCTCTCAGTCATTGAGGGCCCTCATCTTGCCAATAAAATGAAATATAATAAGCGAGTACAATGATTTTCTCATTAGTCTTTCTGTGAGTTTTGTTACTGATTTTATCAGTTCTTTAAGTCGTATTGGTCTGTGGGAATGGTCAGTCTGATTTTTATCTGAAAACTAGAATAAAAGGATTTACTGGTGATGTCTTAGAATACAAAAGTAAAATGCAAATGCCAACCTGATTCTTTTACTAAACATTTCACTAAGTTGACTACTGACTAATGCACTAAGACATACTTTGTTAAGAATCTTATCTCAAGCTGGGCTCGGTGGCTCAGCCTGTAATCCCGCGCCTTTGGGAGGCTGAGGTGAGTGGATTGCCTGAGCCCGCGGGTTTGAGATCTGCCTGGTCAGCGAGACCTCATCTCTACAATAAATCAAAAAATCAGCCGGGCGTGGTAGCGCATGCCTGTAATTCCGGCTACTTCGAAGGCTGAGGCGGAAGGATCGCCGGAGCCCAGCAGGTCGAGGCTGCAGTGGCCGGGAGCGGCCACTGCACTCCAGTCTGGGCGACAGAGTGAGACTCCAACTCAAAAAAAGAATCTTATCACAAGCAAAGTATTGTGCTAGAAGTTGTACAGTAGTGGTTTACAAGAAAGTCTGAGTCAAGACTGGGCTTACTGCTTAATCATCATATAGGAACTTTGTTAGAAACATATTCTTGCCCCAGCACCATGCTGAAGTGGGCCCTGCTCCTGGAGATGGTAACTTGGTCAGTATGGCACATGCCTTGAAAAATCTATATTCTGAAGTATATCTTAAGGAATAGAATAAAAAATAGTGTTTGTATGTGTAAACTAGTTGGGAAGAAAGGACATAAAATACATGGACATAAAACACATACATTGCAAACATTTGATAGATGTTGAATGTTGAATTTCTGAGTTGTATGATGAAGACAATGTCCTCATGGTTCTGAGGTGGGAAGAAACTGCAAATGGTGGGGCTTAAACTGAACAATAAAGGATAAGAAATATTAAGAGAGGAGAGGACAGGAACAGGGTTGATGAAATGGGAAGCAGCAGACTGATGGTGAGACCAGCTTGCAGAGCACGATGACTAGAGTGACTAGGAATTCTACAACCTCTGTTAAGAAATTTCTCAACTCTAGTTTGAGTTCCAATTCCTAACACATACATCTGTGAGTGCAACACATACTATCTTGTATTATTTTTAGTTGTTTAGCTTTTTTTTTAATCAGTTGACTGCTGTTCCATGAGTTACTAATTATTCATAATTGTTCTTAATGCTTCATATTTTTTGATTAATTGAATGAAAGGGGAAATCAGAAAAGTTTGAAATGACTTCTGTTTTGGATATTCTGTATTTGATAACCATTTGCAAAAACATTTCCAACAGATACTATGAGATTTTAATAATAGAAAGGAACTTGGAATAGGAAGATAGATTTGGACAAGATTCATGAAAGGGTTAGTTGAAGACATATAATAGGATTAATTCTCCAAGAGTATGAAATAAATATAACAGGCTCAGAGGGAACTTTGGAAAACATATAGTTTGAGTGAGGATTATTAGGAAAAAAGTTCAGCAATGATAAGGGAGGCAAAAGGGGCTAGTTATATGGTATATTAACCAAAGAGCCTTAATCCCTCATATTTTACAGGGCCATTCTTTTTATGTAGTGGTCTAATTTCACTTCACATTATGTTTCCCAGCTATGCTAATAAGTGCTTACCAAGTAGTGTCCTAATGCTTAATGAACATTGCCTTATTTAGTATAGAAATATGGGCAGTAAAGTAGGCCTACATAATCCAAATTAAACTTCAACAATCATGCTATGTAGCAGGTCCTACAACATATGTCATCCCCTCAGATAACTGACAGTCCTATCTCCAAGTGTTTCATCACTTCTCATGCATTTAAAACTGAGTCCATAACCCCAGATGGAATTATCTAGTTCTCAAGGATTTGATATATCCACCAAAGGCGTACTAACTTCAAGCCAATAAACATTTATTAGCATCTAGTGCCTTACAATTATTATGTTGGGGGAGAGTTACAAAAATGACTAAGCAGGTGTGTAAGGAAAACGCAATGATAACACAGAAGGAGGAGTACTTGTGATGAGAATAGTGGAGGTGAAAGGCAGGGCTCCTAATGGACAAGTAGGTCCTTGGTGTCCGTGTTGGGGGAGGGGAGGACAGGAGAGATTTTCTGGAGGGAGAAGAGTCAGGGGAAATCCAATAGAGACCACAGAACAGAGCGGAGGCTTCACGGTGCGTATTGAAGGCTCCTATAGTATCATGTGTTTCTCACACTCTTTCTTTTAACTGCCTGCTTTGCGGTATCTCTCTTCCAGAAGGAGGGCAGGGGGTCAGTGCTGATTTCACTGTATCCCAGCACACAGGAAATACTCACTATTTATTATGTGAAAAAATTTCAGAGAAGGCCTGGGTTGTCCCCACTTTTCCTGCAGAAGGGCACTCCTTCCAAGGGAAGAGGGGGATCGGGGGTGGGTCCCACAGCAGTTTCCGTTGCACCCAGCCGAATCGGACCAGCGACCCCAGATTCAAATAAGCAGAACTGACCCCCCCCAACTACGCCCTCTCAGCCCTCGACTATGACGTCACACGCGGCCGAGGTAACTATGGAGACTGCCAAACTCTCACGAAATACGCGGGGCGCATGCCCTGCCAACGCCCTAGCTGATTTCACCTTTCTCCTGTATTCGTCTGAGGTCCTGGGGCAGGTCGCCCCAAGGCTGCCGTCATCCCCAAAGCAACATAAGAGGGATTGGATATTTGGAGGGGGACACAGGGTCGGACACCTGGGTCCCTAAACCCGGACTCACCTCTCTTACAGGGCTGGTTTTGATCGGACACTTCCGGTGGAAGGACTGAGACGCACCACCCTTCAAGGTTTCCGTCCACAGAGACTTGTGAGTCTGCGCAGAAAAGCGTTGGCTTTGGACTACGATTCCCAGAAGTACAATAGGTCCTCTTAGCTCTATAGACTCCGTTTCTCAGGCGTTTTCGCCAAAGTCCTGAAGTTCTCAGGACTCGATGTAGTAGTGTCAACTTAAATAACAGGGAGACACTCTAAAATAAAATGTTTATTTAGAAATAGGACATTGCAATGGAAATACGCGTGTCGTAATGAGCTATGTTCATATTCAGGGAGGTAAACAGACAAAGATTTTTAAAGGAAAAATGAAGAGGATTACATATTGTTTCGAAATGATTATCCTTGACTACAAAGATCAGTAACAAGGGTGATGCCAGCTCAAGATTGGACAGGCAGTTGTTGGGCAGATGTCCTTGCACAACTATTTTTTGTGTAAGGTTGTGATAGCTTTGTGCGTTTTGCAGCTTTTTGTGATCGTTTTTATTATCTGGCATACATGTCTGAAAAGTTTTTCTTCATAGCTCCCCCATCTCTATTTCTCAGTTGTTTTTTTTTTAAACACTAATGACTCCATTTTGATTCTGACAACTTTCACAGTAGTGAACTTGACTCTCTACGTCCATGTGCCTTTGGCCTCTACTTCAATCTCAGGCAGTGAAATTGAAGCCCAAGCAGCAGGAATGCAGCTCAAACTTCCCTTCCTCTGCAAAACCTTCCTGCATTCCTAGGCAGCCTTTCTCTGAGCCCTTGTGTCATCTCACCCCAGTGGAACTCGGATATAGAAATTGGTATTAATTATAACCCCTGGCTGTCATTGGTCTATGCAGGACCTAAAAGTGTAGGCATTCATTAATCCATTACTCAGTTTTAAGAACTAAAGACTGATAATAATTTACATTTAATGCTATTCTTTTTCTAGTTCCTTTCTGTAGTTTCTCTCATCCGAGGTAACAATTATCACAAATTTTGTGTTTGCTATTCCCTTGTTTTTAAAAAAAGTTTTATTAGATACATTTTGTTTTGTCCCACTGAACCAGAGGCCTACAATCACGCCCAAAGTAGGGGCAGGGGAATTCCCACAAGGGAGTGCCCCAGACAGTCCTAGATAGTGCTGGTTTGGATTCCAAAGAAAGAAGCACAAACGCCAAGGTGATTAGTCCAAATCATTTATTAAGGAACTTACAGAGTGCTGCAGCAATATGTCCCATGAACAGTGAGAGAAAAAGGGTGTTTTACCTAGGTATGTCCAAATCCGGGTGCTCGGGTATGATGTTTATATGAGGTTTAAGACAGTGGTCCCCAACCTTTTTTGGCAGTGACCAGTTCGTGGAAGACTATTTTTCCACGGAAGGGGGTAGGGTGGGAATCATCAGGCATTAGATTTTCATAAGGAGCGCATAAGCTGGATCCCTCGCCTATGCAGTTCACAATAGGGTTTACGCTCCTATGAGAATCTAACGCCGCCAGATCTGACAACAGAGGGAGCTCGCTCGCCAGAGCTCACCTCCTGCTGTGCCTCGGGTTCCTAACAGGTCACGGATCTGGTCTGCCGCCTGGGAGTTGGGGACCCTTGGTTTAAGGAATTTGCCTCAGGCCAAGGCTAGTTTCTTTTAGTGTTTTGGGAAACCTTTATCAGTGCCTGGGAATGTTTAAGGCCCTAATTTCCCAAACTTTCTGGGAAAAACTTGCGGGTGACTGGGTCACAGAGAAGTCAAGGTACTCTGTAATTTTCAATCACAAATCAGTCAATGTTCTGTGATTTTTAGTCAGAACACAGGAAGGAAGTGGAGGGAACTGGGGGATCTTACAATTTACCCTTTTGACTGGCTTTTACAGTCTCATACGTCCACTTCTTCCAATATGTTCTTCCCTGAGCTGGGGGGAAAGGGTGAGATTGCCCACCAGGCCCTTTCTCTTAACTTTATTAGACAATGCCAACAAAACACACAACAGCAAATACAGGTGTATGTGACAAGACCTTGCTAGCAGGGCTTCCCACCAAGGACCCATCCTGGAAAACATTATTTTATTGTAGACCACCAGGAGTCATGGGCCATGTGTTCAATAAGCTGTAATTGCTTTTGTGAATGAAGGGAGGCTAGATTAACTTCAACTTTTATGTCTGGAATATATATATAACATTCAGTTTTTGAAAGGGCACAGCTGTCAGCATCTCTAGAGTCATTTGGTTCTGTAGGACCACTTTCCTCATTGCAGTTGTTTCAACGTTCAAGGCCTCCAAACCATGCTTGGTGTCATTCAAAGCTGTGAAGACAGATCTTTGAAGGGGTCCCACCTTCTATATGATATCAGTAGAACATCTTGGAGGCACAAATACAGTCAATAAGTAATCCCACCAAAACAAACAAAGAAAACAAAAAACAAACCCCAAAATCTATTCCACCAACCCCTCCAGATGAGTTTGTTGAAAGGGACAGGGATGGTGCCAGAGATTCTGGAGTGCACCTATAAGAAACTGAGGATGCACCATCAAAGCCAGCCCAGAAAAAGCCAAGACAAGTGGTTTTACTATAAAGCCACTGGGTACCATTAACAGCAATCCAATATATTCCTGGCCTTCAAGACCCATCTGTGACAAAACAGTCTGTGTCATTCAGTATAATGGTGTGCTGGCATTGGGCAGTTGGGAGGAACCCCGGGTACCTAGTATTGTTTAATGTCTTTAGAATGATTGTGTTGTTCCAAAGAGATCTCTGCAACCCAGGAGAGCATCCCTGCTGTACAGGTGAGCCACTCAAAGCCATCCACATTTGTCAGTGTGATCCTCATTGCTAGTGTGAAGTGTTCTCCAGGGCAGCTCTGGCTTTAATGATTGCCTCCCTGTGGGACATGTCTAGGGACTCAGTTAATGTGTCACCTAGAGTGGTGTGTCCCTCTTGCTGCACTACATGGATCCAGGTGTGTGTATCAGCTAGTTTTTTTTCTGTATAACAAACCACCCCAAAAGTAAGTCACTTGAAATACCAACTATTTGTTTACTACACAATTATGTGAGTCAAAAACTTGAGAAAGACAGCTGGGTAGTTCTTCTAATCTTGGTTGGACTTACTCAAATGCCTGGAATTAGCTACTGGGTCAGTTTGGGGCAGGCTGATCTGGAGATAGCTATAGGTGAGATGGCTCATGTCTGCTTGATGTGGTCTCTCATCTTCTATTAGGATGGTTTTGGCTTGTTCATTTGGTGATGTAGATTCCAGAGAGAGGTAGAAGGAGAAGAGGAAGAGGGAAAGGAAGAGGGAGAGGGAGAGGGAGAGGGAGAGGGAGAGAGGTCTAGGCTTAAAATTCACACAATAACACTTCTACTGTATTCTATTGACCAATGCAAGTCATAAGACCAATTCAATTTCAAAGGACCCCTTGATGGGAGAAACTCAAAGTCATATTACAAAGGGTATAGATTCAGGAAGGAAGGGAGAATTGTGGCCACTTTTGCAATCAATCAAGCATGGAAGTAGGAATGATATCTTTTTCATCATTCCTAATGATTTGCTTTTGAAATTTGTTCTTTTCATTCTTACAACCTAAGGCTCTGTTAGATTTGCAGTTCTGATTCTAAGGATAAGAGTATTTTCATCCGAGGCCATAGTATGGTTTTCAAAGACCTTAAACCTGTGACTATCATCTGGGCTACATGGGCTCCTCATGTCAATAGACTAGCAGGTAAAGAAAGGTGTTACTATACTTATACTGTGAAGGATAATTGACTTTGATCACTATGTAGATATAGGTTGCTGCTACACATAAGATTAGAGAGATTAAAATGATGTCCCAGATGCTTTCACTCAGTATTTGCCACTGGTTACATCTTCTATGAGTGTAGTAGAATATCAAAATCAAGAAACTGACATTGGTACAATTTGTGTGTAGAGTTCTATGACATTTTGTCACATGTATAGATTCCTATAACCACCACAATCAAGTTACATAACAATTTTGTCATCACACATATTTTCCTTGTGATACTGCTTTATAGTCATAGCAACTCCTCTCCTCCCCCACACCATTCCTAACTCCTGTCAACCACTAATTTCTCCATCTTCATAATTTTGTGACTTTGAGAATGCTATGTAAATGGAATCCTACAGTATCTTCCCTATTGAGATTGTTTTTTGTTTAGCATAATATTCTTGTGATCCATCCAAAATATGTTTATAATAAAATATTTTGCCTATCTTTTAAAATTAGGTTTTTATTATTGAGTTTTGAGAGTTCTTTATATATTTAGATGAGTCTTTTGTCAGATAAATGGCTTAGAAATATTACCTTCCAGTTTATAACTTGCCTTTCACAATGAATACTAATTATTAATTTTTTCTTGTATGTGAAAGACGGTGGAGCCAGCGAGACTCAACGCCCTTCGAGGCCAAGAGATTTATTAGAGCAGCGGCTACAGAGAGAGGGAAGAGGGTCTGTAACCGCCTGGTAGAGAAGGGGGAGTGAGAGAGCGACGGCGAGAGAGGTCTGTATTTATTGGTTTGGGAGGGGGCGGCCAGTGCCGTACTAGGGTCTTTATTGGAGGGGGCTATGAGGTAGTATTCCTATAGGGAGATAATATTTGTGTATAGGTTTAAGTTTCATGTGCGGGAAAAGCAGAAGCTTAGGGCCTTTGTTGTCTTTGTTTGGTTCCATATAGTGTTTAGTGCCATCTCGGGAGACGCCCTTCTGACTGTTCCCTGTGCCTTTCATTCCCACCTTTTCTGTTTATTTGGGAGAGGGGCATCATTATTCTTTCTGGCTGCTTCCTGCTGGATGTGGGCATTGTGGGGTGAG
>NW_007251124.1:0-3583 GCF_000164805.1 Carlito syrichta | reverse complement strand
TTGTATGTCCTCGATCAGTTGGGAGGAGAGCTGCTTATAAAAGTGAAGTGAGGACCCCAGTCCTGCTGCCCCCGTTCCCATGGCCACAGTGATACCCAGCCCCACCAGCAGAGGTATGAGCTCAACTGCCCATCTTACTTGTGATGTTGAGGAGCCCACTAAAGGGACAGGCAGGTTTTGGTCACTGGGTGCTATTACAATGGCGGGGAGGAGGATGACAAGAATGCAGGACCCTGACCAGTTGGGTCACAAGACCGGGTAGATAGTAGTGGCACATAGGAAGGCAGTCCCGTTAAGTGGGGGGCAGAGAGTGTTATTTGATTGGACCACAAGTGATTGTGTGTAGAGGCAGGGGGAGCCCATCCGATCCCCAGAGTGCCGTTTTCGTGTTATACACTGGGCCATGGGCAAGTCATGTGGGAGAGGGTTGTTAAAACATGGTAGTGAAGGTGTACATTGGGTTAGAGGTATAGGGAGAGTCCAATTTCCAGCGACTGGGACAGGGGAGACCCAGGATTGGTCGGACTTGAGGCATAGTCCGCAGTCCTTTGCTAGGTCGGGGTTAGTAAGGTTAAGCAGGGTATGGGTTTGGCTAAGGACAGGAAGAAGTTCCGGATCTGTCTGATAAGGGCCCCGGGGTTTTGGGAGGTTGGGGCGCACCAATACCGGCCCATTGAAATGTTGAATGAGCTCTTCCATGACCTGCTTAGTGTTTTGCTGTTCATCATAATCTTGCACCCCTCCCCCATCTGATCTCCCCACAGGAGGTCTGAGGTTCCAGTAGATTTTTTCTCCCTGTTTCCCGGGACAAGAATACCCAGAATGTTGTCCCAGACTTCGTCCCGCCCAGGCCTGCTGTTTGGTTGGTCTGAGGCAGACCGAGGCTTGCTCGTAGCAAGATGCCTGGACAAAAGAATGGACGGATGAACATTCAGTGGGGCAAGAGGGTATTTTGTTTTGGGGTTTTGGTGGGGGGTCTTGCTCCCAGCAGTGGACCGTGCCCCTATTGCCTGGGCAGCCCGCTTGGAAGTCTGTTAACATTGTTGCAGCCCAGTATTTTTGTGTTCCTAGTTGGCATGAAAATTTTTGATAATAGTACATACTGGGGATCAGTTGGTAGAGTCTGGGTTTTCCTGCAGAGACACATCAGTTGCAAGTCCAATCAGCCATGCCCCATGATATTGTAAAGTTATTGGCTAGGCTTATTAATATGAATATGGTTAAACAGTAACCGGAGGTAAAACCAGGGGTTATTTTGGTCTTTAAGGGAGGCATCTGATGAGAACAAAGCTTGTGACAATTAAGAGATAGGTAGTAGCTAACAGAATTTTTGCTGCAGGCAGTCAGCTTGTGGGTGCTGAGCTGGTGAGTAATATAGCAAGTAGAATGGCGATCAGGCCAAGAAAGGAGAGGGGCCAAGGGTCACAAGTTTTCTGTGTTGTATCCAGGATGTTGGGTTGGATTTGGGTTGGGATGAGTGGTGAGTCGAGACAGGCGAAGTTTAAGTGGTTGGTCTGGAACCTGGGAGAAGGTGTACCTGTGGGTGGGTGGATAAGTATTATTATGGGTGGATCGTGAGGAAGGAGGGGTGGCAGGTTTAAGACGGGAAATGTGAATCCATGGGGTAACCTGACGTTGGACTGTGATAAGTTTTGCTGCCGTGGGAGTGGATAAAACTACTTGAAGAGGTTCAGACCACTTTGGGTTAAGGTGAGTTTTAGTTTCCGGGTCAGAAAAATAGACCCATTGTCCAGGAATAAGAGGAGGTGGGATTTGACCGTTGGACGAGACAGGTAAAAGGAGGTTTTGATATTCCCAAATGTGGGAACGAATGAAGTACAAGAGGGGGTAAAGTATGTGATTAGGTGTCAGAGGGGTTGCACTGGGGACTCCTGGGGGCAGAGCTGGACGGTCATACATCACTTCAAAAGGTGAGAGTTGGGACGGTTTTTTTGGGAGAACTCGCATGCGGAAGAGGGCCAGTGGGAGGAGGGAGACCCAGTCTCGATGGAGTTTGAGGGATAATTTGGTGAGTGTCTTTGAGGGTGCGATTGGTTCGCTCAACCTTTCCAGACGATTGTGGGTGGTATGGGATATGGAAATGCCAGTTAATGTGGAGGTCGGTTGTTAGGGATTGTACCACTCGTGAGGTAAATTTAGGTCCATTATCAGACTGGAGAGGGATACCAAACCTAGGAATTATGTGATTGGCAAGGATGGACCCTACAGTTGCTGCTCGTTTGTTTGTGGTGGGGTATGCCTCTACCCATCCAGAAAAGGTGTCGACCAAGACGAGGAGGTATTTGATGTTGCGAACTGAGGGCATGACAGTAAAGTCAACCTGCCAGTCCGTACCCAGAAGCTGACCCCAGGCCTGATGCGTGGGAAATGTTCCCGGTTTTAAGGGGGTATGGGGATTAGTTCGCTGGCAGATAGAACATTGAGAGGTAATGGTTTTTATAAGCTTTATATGGTGGGGGTCGAGGGTGAAGAAGTTTTTTAGGAAAGACATTAGAGCAGAGGGATTGGTATGGAAGATTGAGTGTAGATATGGGATGAGGTCGGAGATAGAGCGGGGTTTGGCGGTGGTGAATTAGTGGGAGGCGTATGGCTTAGACCAGAGCGGGTAACAGCCGCCATAGTGGGGATGGACCCCGAGGCTGCTTGTTGGGCCATGCTGGGGATGGACCCCAAGGCTGCTTGTCGGGCCGCGTTATCCGCCCTGGAGTTTCCCTGAGTTATGAGTGAGGAGTCGGACTGGTGGGCCTTGCAGTGAGAAATGCCAATATTGGTGGGAAGCAGAGAGGTGGTGAGAAGGTTGGAGATTAGTTTAGCATTAATTACTGCTGAACCTTTGGTAGTCAGTAACCCCCTTTCCTTCCATATGGCTGAGTGGGAGAGGAGAATGAGGAAAACATATTTGGAGTCAGTGTAGAGTGAGAGGGAGCATCCAGCCGCTAACTGGAACGCTCAAGTGGCAGCTATAAGTTCTGCCTGTTGATTAGTGGTGCCTGGCAGGAGAGGCTTTGCCTCAATGATGTGTGTAATAGAGGTGATGGCATATCCTGCAACCTGGGACCCGTTGTGTAGGAAGGAGCTGCCATCAGTGAACCAGGTATAGGAGGGGGAGGGCAAAGGGCCCTCCTGGATGTGAACCGGGCAAGGGAGGAGAGCCTCCACAGCTTCTACACAGTCGTGGGTTGGTGGAGCTGTGGAGGGAGGGAGCAGTATGGCTGGGTTTAGGGGCATGCAATTTTGAAAGGATATGGAGGGATCTTGTAAAAAGAAGACAAGGAGCCATAGGACTCAACCGGGGGGTAGCGTTTGAAGGCCTTTGTAGCTTAGGAGGTGCTATAGATGGTGGGGAAAGGTTACTGTGATAGGGGCCCCGAAGGTGAGTTTTTTGGATTCGCACACCAGCATGCGGGTGGTGGACAGAGCTCGCAGACATGGGGCCCAGCCCTGGACGGTGTCGTCTAACTGTTTTGAGAGATAGGCCACCAGAGTGAACGCCTGTCCATAAAGCTGCCCTAGGACTCCCAGGGCCACCCCTTTGTTTTCGTGCACATACAAGATGAAAGGT
>NW_007251123.1:130731-218050 GCF_000164805.1 Carlito syrichta | reverse complement strand
GGCGACGGGAGCGCTGGTGGGGGGAGGGGCTGCGGCAGCCACGCGACAGTGCAATGCAGTAAAACTGTCCAGTCGTTGCGATGTTCCAGCAATAGCGATGGCCGAGCTCTGTCTGAAGAGCAGGCTGCAATGCTGGGGTCCCCAGCCTCCCGGGGCGAGAGTCAGAGACCCACTGCAGATCTCCCTTGTAGAGGGCTTCAGACACCGGGTTGCCATCTTGCCGCCGGCCTCCGGTTTGGGTTTCTATTGAGCCAGCACCTCAGGGAGTGAGGATGGTTTTTCAACCTTTATCCCTCCTCCCTCTCTCCTCCTTTTAGTGGTTCTGGTGTTTGTTGTTTCCATCTTTGCGACTGTGTGTTTTCAGTGTTTAGTTCCCACTTATAAGCAAGAATATGTTGTATTCAGTTTTCTGTTTCTGTTATAATTCACGTAGAATGATGGCCTCCAGGTGTATCCATGTTGCTGAAAATTACATTCTTTCACCCTTTTTTGGCTCATGTAGTGTTTAATGGTATATATGTACCTTCTTAGAAACAGAGTTGAGTCAGTTACCCTAAAGATGGTAGGAGAAATGATCTTATCCTTCATGTAATTCCTTTACATGCATGCCCAATGTTTATCGGTCAGTTTCCAGATGGTTATAAGTTGTCATCACTTTTTCTCCCATAGGTATGAATGTTGTATTCATATCTCTGTGTCCTAATATCTTTGCATTCACTTCTTCGTATCTCCATTCAGTGATACCAACTTTCAGCAATGAGCCAGGTAAGTGGTGGTGATGAAGCTACTTGAATCCTAGAAGGTAACACTTTCAAATAAAGTTCTCTGATTAGAGCAGAAATAGAATGATCTCCATTTGCAGTGTTCACTGGAAATCGTATTTATTCATATGCTTCCTTAATTCATGAAATTAGGAAACCAAGGAGCAAGAGTATATACTTCTACCTACTTCTGAGCTAGGGTAGTCAAAAATATGGGAAAGCAATACCCTTCACATAATAATACTGAAAGACTAGATGGATTCAAACCTCTTTTAACACAATTTGACAATTATGTTACAAATGTATCTTTTGTTCCCCAGAATTTCCATTTCTAGAAAATTTTCTGTAGAAAATGACCAAAGATGGATGCAAATGTGTTTATGCATAATGGTCATTGAAGAGTTATTTATTTTAAAACTCCTATTGGAATAGCTAATAAATGCCAGACACTAAACTAGGCACCAGTGATAGAGACATACATCATCTCTGTGCTTATGATATTTGCTGTCCAATGGGAAGAAAAGCAACATGCAAAACCATAAATACATATTTAATTACAAATTATGACACATGTTGTGGTAAAGTTACAGATGGTAAAGTTACAGAAAATTTTTTCCTTGGAAATTTTCTAGATTTTTTTTTTTGGTAGGAGGGGTGTAGATGAAAGACAGAGTATATATACTATGGCAGAAGTGAAAATAACAAACATAATGAAAGATAATGTAGAATACTGTTGAGGTAGAATAAAAAATATTCACTATTTCTTTGTCAATTGATAAAATAATATGAAAGTGATAAATGCTTGTAAATAGCATAAGACATATAATTTATATTGTAAGCATAATTGCACATATGTCAAGAAGATATTTTATAGGGATTTCTATTTTGATTGTCTCTAGGTATGGCAGTTAAGAATATTTTTTCTGAGAGACAAGGCAAGATGGCCACGGAACTGGTGGGAGCAAGAAAGTCTTTGCAAGAATGAGTGCCCATAAAGACAGTCTGCTTGAGTGGGTGAGTGAAGGTCCCTCTGAGGGAAGACTCAGGATTCAGCACCCTGAGCTCCCTTCCAGAGGCAACTGCAGCCCACCACTGCCCTGATATCAGAGCCCCTGGTGTACAGAATCATCAGTCATTTTTGGGGGTCTCTTGGGAGGAGGCAGCAGAGGTCAGCTGCTCCTTAGCACCTAGCACCTGGATCATGCCACCACCCATAGCAGTAGGCTGGGAGCTGGCAGAGGGAACCGTGGAGAGGGCGGAATGAGGAAATCTGGAGCTGAACCCCATCCTGATGGGGGATACTGACAGCTGCCCTTTTCTCTGTGCCTGGCAGAGACCTGCATTGGCCCCCCCCAGCTCTGTTCAGCCTCCAACCTGGGACCCAGAGGCGACCTCTGCACCCCTCTGGGATGACCACCACTGACCCAGAGAGGAAATTGAGGGAGTGGACACTGACAGACAGACATCTAACCCCAAACTGCCCTTGGCATGGACACATTTGATCTGAGAGGATAACCTGATGGTAGCAGCAGCAGCAGTGGAGAGTTGGGTGAGTCCCAATCTGATTCACCCTCTTCCTACAGCAGTCCATGGGGTGTCTGACCCATGCTAAGAGCAACCTAATGGGCCTGCACTGAGAGTGGAGGGGAGGGGCTAGGGATCAGAACCTATTCCCTAATGCAACCTGCAACCAAAAGCAGAGGTGGTGCTTGGGAGGCACCAGTAAAAAGAACAACAAAAAAAGAAAGGAACCTGAAGTTCCAGAAATAGACAGAGGGAACTCTAGCTCTTCCCTCCTCCCCGTTTTTGTATATATTTTTGTATTTGTTTTGCTTTTCCTATTTTTTGTTGTTCTGCTCGTTTTTTAGTTTATCTGATTATGTATGGGTATATTTGAGGGTGAGTAAATCACCAGGAAATTTTTTTTGCTTGTATGCTTATTTGTTTTTCTTTGTTTATTCGTTAGTTGGTGTGCCTGTCTGTTTTCCTCCTCTTTCTTCCTTCTCTTCATCTTCCTTTCACCTAACTTCTTCCTTTTTCTTATCTCATTTTGCTTTCAGGGGGCATACATATACCCCACACTACAAGGATAGATTGTAAAGTGGAGAAACTGGGATTCAGGGGCCCACATACCAGTCAGCAGATACTGTGAACTGTAGTTATCTTCTGAACCACAGCTCTTCCCATCATACCTTAACCAAGGCTCAAAGCTGCAAAAAGCACAGCCCCCATTGCCATCTCAGCTTTAAAACTGAAACAAATCCAGCAGATCTACATAAGGAAGAATAGAGACTTGAACAAACAGAAGTGAAAGCTATCCTCCATCAATGAGCAATGTAATTAAAGAAGGAGGAAAAAGGGGGGAGGAAAACCATCCCGAATGAAGAAGAACCAAAGGAGGAGCACAGGTTCCATCTGGACTCCTGGGAAGACAGCACCTGAGAATATAGACTTTGGAACTCAAATAATGAAAGGCCCCTGGAATGACTGGTCTCAAACCACAAATCCAGAGATGAAGATATTAATAGAAAGAATGAATAGAAATGAGGAGTGACAAGAGGAAAGAATCAAGGAGTTAATAATTGAGATGATAGCAATAAAGAATATGGTAAGCAAAATAAATAACAGACCGACAAGCTTGGAAAGCAGAATTAACCAAGCAGAAGAAAGAATCTCAGAGCTTGAGGGCTCGAGGACCAGAATATGGAACTAACCAAAATTGTTAAAAACATAGACAAGAAACTTAAAAAGATGGGACAAAGCCTCCAAGCGATGTGCAATTATATAAAGTGGCTGGACACACACTTAATTGGCATTTCTGAGGTAGGTAGAGAGACAGGGACCATCCTGTAACAAAATTTCCTTGAAATTGTTCAAGAAAACTTCTCGCCTCTGGTCAGAGATGTGACCATTTAAAAATAAGAGATTCAGAGAACCCTTGAAAGACATCAAATGACAGGACCAACTTCTAGACACAAAGTAATTCATTTATACAAAGTAGGCATAAAAGAAAAAAATCCCAAAGGCAGCAAGAGAGAAAGGTCACCTACTGAGGAAGACCAATTAGATTAGCAGCAGACTTACCTACAGAAACACTACAGGCTAGAAGAGACTGGTGTCCAATCTTCAAAGTTCTCAAAGATAAACAATTCCAACTAAGAATTACGTACCAGAGTAAGCTATGCTTCATCAGCAATGGAGAGCTAAAATCCTTCTTAGACATTCAATCTCTAAGAGTTTATGCCACTTCCAGACCAACTGTACAAGAAAAACTTAAGGAAATATTAAGCACAGAAGAAAGAAAAAGAACAATGACCATGCTCTTCCCAAAAATGGAGGGAAAAGATTTAAAACACAAGCATTATCAACCCATAAATCAGAATAAAACCAGCCAAAAAACAATACTAACAAACTCTATAAGAACCTCATGACAGGTATAAACTCTTTTTTTTCTTTTTAAATCCCACTTTTATTAATTAATTGTAAGTAATACAAATATTTCAACAATATAAACACTTAATAGTGTCCTACATTTGAAATTTTTGCATACAACAAATGTATCAAACCATGAATCTGTAAGCAAGGTGATCAGAATCCCACAGCCCAGTCACAGTGGGAAGCAGATCCCTACCCTCCAAATGGCATCCTGAAGGAGCAAGTGGCATGAGATGGGAGGTGTCACACTCGGGGTCAATACAAGCAAGAAAGCTCATGAGGCCCAGAGGAATGTGGGCCTCAGGGACAGGTCCAACAGCTTTAAAGGAACGGGGCAGCTGGCCCAGATCTCTGACCTCCTCTCTCCTGGTTGAATGCAGTATTGACTGGCACTGGAGAAAACAAAAACAACAACAAAAAATCCCCCAAACCCCTGTTTACAAAAAAGGTAACTGAGGGATGACAGTGGTTGAGTGATCAACTGAAGACCTGAAGGGGAAATGGACTTACCTTTCTCATCACTTGGCCTGACTGGGACACTGGAGGCAGGGCAGCCCTACAGGGGGACTTGCCCTACCAAGTGAGGCCTCAGGAGCAAGGTAGGGGCAGCAGGATAGAACAGGACCCATTGCCCAAGGAATAGCTGCCCGTGAACTTCCCATGCTTTTAGGGCCACTGTTACTAGATGAGCTTATTCCTTACACAATGGTTCAAATCTTTGGGAGGTGGGAGGGAGCTAGCAAAGGCCCCAGGATCACTGAAAGCGGATTTATTCAACCTCTCTAGTAAAGGACAGACATGCCTACAGACATCCACTCTTCAATGTGCAGAGTGGAAATCCTTACCTGACCCTTTTCCAGACTGGTCTTGTGTCCACAGCTCCCCCTATGAGAGCGACACGAACATCAGGTTTTTGATTTAGAAGCCCAATCAGAGAGATACACTGTGTCCCTGAAGAGGCACCTTAAAGAACTGAACCTGGCAGGGGGAGAGATTCCTGACATGGCTTGAGTGGGGGCTGGCCGGACCCAGCGTCCTGTCACCTCCCAGAGACAGACCAGGCTCAAGTGGCAAGGGCTGGTGGGAAGCCCCAGAAAAGAGCCCGGAGGGACGGGTTCCCTCCCAAGCTGCCGTCCTCCAAAACGGAGTCTGGCCCGACTCCTCCTCGGAGGAAGTTTTACAATCGCCACCTGCCCCTCACATGCTGCGACACTGAAAGCTGGACAGTAGAGAATGACGAGGCTGGCTCTGGTCCACGTGGATGGACCCTGTTTAGATTTGGCCGAGTTGCTTCCCTGGAGAAGGAAGGAGAGTGAAGGCAGGAAAGGCATCTCTGGGGCAGAGTGGCAGGCAGGCAGGTTCTGCAAGGGAGGCTGGTCAAACAGGGACTGCTTGCAGACGCAGGGGGAACCCTCTAGCCATGCTGCCTTGGGCTTGGTTGTGGGTGGATGGGCACCCTCCCGTCACACCGCCCTGGGCTTGGTCACAGGTCACACTCCATGCACTTGGACAAGCCTGTTAGGAGGGGGTGGCACACGCTTTCCCTCCACCTTGAAAAATATGGAGATTCAAGATGGGAGAAGAACCTGGGAACTCAACCAACTCAAACCCTCTTACTGCTTATTTAGTCAGAAAAGCCAGGTGGCCCAAGACTCAACCAAGGGCTAACCCTTTGGCTGGGGCTTGGAAAAGAGGCCCCTCCTGCAGTAACAGGATGGCGGCCTAGGCCGGGGCTGGATCTGAAGCCAGGTTGGCCTGGAGTCTGCACTCCCACCTTTTTTCAGGAAACGGGGCTCCTGGCTAGCACCTGAGGTTCTCTCCTTTACCAGCAGCAGGACCCACACGCACCGATGCTGCTGGGGAAATGCCTACATGAGCTCTGAGGACTCTGTTCCACTTCCTGGCCATCTGCCTCTCAGAACAACATGCTGTGGCTCTACCACCTGGCTGTCTTGAAACTGGTGAGTTCCTGAGGCTGGACCTAGTGTGAGGAAGTTGGAAGGGCTACTGGGGTAAGTCCTGACTGGGTGGTGTCCCTGCACCTGAAGCAATTCACCATGCTCTGTGGCACCTGCCTCTAGGGAGAACAGAGATGGGGACAGGAGCTCCCCCCCATCCCAGAAGGTAAGGGAGGGAGGGGGGAACCCCACCCCACCCTGGGGGAGGCCACAATTAAGGTAGTGATACTGAGGTGGGACTCCCTTCAGGGAGTCCCTTATGCTCCCAATGACAGCAGCACTTCCTCTTCTGTTTCCCACCCCAGGGAGACGCCTGTTTTGTAATGGTTCTTTAAAGCATTCACTGTTAGAAACCTTTGAAAGCAAGAGATGCTTGGAGTGCAGGTGTGCATGGGGCCTACTCACACCTGACAGCAAAGGCAGGAAGCATGCGAGCGACAAGAACACCCGTTCCCCACGGCCCAGGACAAGCAGTTTTGAGGCCCTGGAGAGGAAGGGTGCCAACCAGGAAGGGCGAGGACTACGACAGACAGAGCTGGGTACAGGACGAGCTGGGAAGACTCGACAGGAGAGAGCCTGCCTGAGAAGCGGGAGGGGCTGGATGGCTTCCAGCCTCTGGAACAGAAGTCCTTGCGCCAACACCAGCGGAGAATCCCTGAAGATCAGACTGTCGAGATGTGAGCCCACCTGACTGCAGGCCCAGGGGATAGCACATTCTCGCTTGGTGGGTTTCCTCTTCCCTGTACCCAGCACCTCGTAGGCAGCTCAGACCCGGGACTGCAGCTCTGTCAGAAACAAACCAGGTCTGACACACCATGTATAGACAGAGAATTTTAAAACAGAGTCAAGAGAACAGAAATCAGTTATCTGCTATCTTCCAGGACAGGGAGAAGTCCACCTTCCCCACAGGCTCAAGACTATGGCTGGATGGTGAGGAAGACAGGCCCAGCCCTAGCCCTGGAGAGACACAGAAAGGGCCCACGCAGGCACACAGCTGGAGGTAAGCGCAGCCTCTGGGCCACAGGACCTGGTGGCCCCTGGAGTACTGGTTTGGACACGTTGTCATCTTCCCAGAAATGTCACCTTTTTGTCTGTAGCAGCCAGCTGGAGAACAATTTCGGAAAGTTTGCGCCCGGGGAATCCAGAGGCCGCCGCTGACCCCTGGGCACAGGTCTTTACACTGAGAAAAGGCCGTGGTTTGGCAATGAGCCTTCGGTAGTCTTCATCCCCGTAGAGCTCAGTGGCTCTTAGGGTGACAGATGAACTTGGGCAGAGTCTTGACCTTCCAATTTATCCCCTGCTGAAACACTGTGCTGGGGTCACAGTTCACGGCAACACACACAGACTCTTACACACATGTCTCGGGAACCCGGCAACTTGGGCAGGCAGCGTTGGGTATGGTTGGTCTGGTGCTTGCCCACTGGGCATCTGACCTGTCCTAAAACTCTTTTCCAACCACTTCCCACTATTCCAGACCCTCAGGTGGGGTGTGCTGGCTTCCACTCTGCCAGGGTGGTCACAAAGGCACAGTGTAGAAACCCCCCATACTGGGATGGATATTGCTTGGATGCAGGGAGGCTAAGGGGCCTGCCGCTGCCCGGGGCTGGGGTAAACATCATCCACTCTGCTCAGCTCCTCAAAGATTTGGATCGGGTTCAGCAACTCGGTATCTGCCATGTCATCAAACCAGGACTGCACAGGCATTGCATTCTCCGGGTGGAAAATTTACAAAGCAGGCGAGTTGTCCAGGATGAGCATCTTCCTCAGATCCCTGCCCAGACGGCTGAGGTCCTTGACATAGCAGCCTTGGTGAAACACACAGGACTCCTGGAACAGGCGGGCCCGGAACACCCCTCAGCAGTCCAGCAGATCCGTCAAGGGTTGGCATACTTGGCCAGGCTGGCAGTGAAGAGAACACACTCGAAGAGTTCCCCCATTCATCTCAGGAACTAATTCACGTCAGGCCTCTTGAGCACGTACACCTGGTGTGCGGTCCCCTCAATCTCTACAGGTACTATGAAGTCAGCATTGTTGATTGGCTTAAAGGAGCTGTGCACGAGGGTTTCATCCAGGTCAATGACCACACAGATCCTTCCCTGATCTTCCTCTGTCACCTCTGGGAGCAGGCAGGTCCCTGGGATCTGATAAAATTGGTACTGGAGACGTTGCAGCAGGTCCGACTTAGCTATGATGTTGGCTTCCTCCTTGTACGCGGTGAGCTCAGTGGAGGAGCTAGACTGGTCAAGATGCTGGGCATGAAAACAGCAGAAAAGGGCCTTGAAGATGTTACATCCACAGGGCTTCTTAGGAGGGGACTTGGAGACCAGGACTTGCTTGGTGAGCACGAGGGCGTCTTCCCTCTGCGCCTGGGTGATGATGGAGCCGTGTTCCATCTAACAATCCCACAGGCCCGGGTGGGCTGGGCTGGGCTGGGCTGGGGGGCCTGGGTGGGGGCCCGCTCCAGCTCCTGAGACTCTGACTCCCGCAGCTACTCAAATTCCCATCCCCCCTCCTGTCTCCTCCCCGAGCCGGGAAGGGAGGCGGCCTGTACAGAGGGCAGGCGCCTGGACAGCGGCTCCCCCAGGTGTTCCCGTCCCGACCTGGTGGCAGCTCCGGGCTCCTCAGTTTAGGTTCAACATGGAGAATCGGTATAAACTTTTATATCTCAATAATTAACCTGAATGCGAATGGACTACATGCATCACTAAAAAGACATAGAATGGAAAACTGGATAAAAAAAAAAATGCCACAATAAAATGCTGTCTCCAGGAAACTCATCTCACCAGAATGGTCACACACAGATGTAACGTTAGAGGATAAAAACCAAATTTTTAGGCAAACAGAACACAAAAGTAAGCAAGAACTGTGATCTTAATATCAGACAAAATATTCTTTAAGCTATCAAAAATTAAAAAGATATGGAAGGTCACTGCATAATAATAAAAGGTTCAATCCATCAACAAGAAATATCCATCCTAAACATATATGCATCCAACATAGGAGCACCAACTTTTATAAAGCAGCTTCTAGGTAAACTAAAAAAAAAAAAATATTGACTCTGACACTATCATAGCTGGGGAATTAAATGCCTCACAACCTTAGATAGATCATCAAAGCAAAAAATCAACATGGAGATCCAGAACCTCAACTTGACGCTTGGCCAAATGGACTTAATAGGTACCTACAGAACACTCCACCAAACAACCATGGAATATATACATTCTACTCATCATGACATGGAAAATATTCCAAGACTGACCACATCCTCAGCCATAAATCAAGCATAAATAAATTCCCTAAGATTGAAATTATGCTATGCACCTTCTCAGACCACAGTGGAATAAAAATAAACATCAATGACAACAAAGCTTCCCCAAACCCACAAAGATATGGACAATAAACAGCATGATGCTGAATGACTACTGGGTCAAGACAGAAATCAAAGCAGAAATTAAAAGATTTCTGGAAACAAATAAAAATAAAGACACATCTTACCTAAACCTCTGGGATGCTATGAAAGCAATACTGAGAGAGGAATTCATTTCTTTATGAACACACATAAAGAAAATGGAAAGATTGCAAGTAAATAGCCTCACAAATCACCCAAGGGAGCTGGAAAGACAAGATGATCAAGACCCTAACTTCAGCAGAAGAATCCAGATCATCAAAGCAAAAGCCCAAATACAGGATATAAAAGACAAAAATATCATAGAAAATAATCAACGAAACAAAAAGCTGGTTCTTTGAAAGGATAAACAAGATTGATGGACACCTAGCCAGACTTACCAAGAAAAAGAGAGGAAATGCAGAAATAATCACAGTCAGATATGCAAAAGATCAAATCACAAAGGACCCTGAAGAAATAATAAAAAAAACCCCAAAGATTACTATGCACACCTCTATAAAAACAAACTCAAAAACTTAAATGAAATGGAGAACTTTGTGATATCACACAGCTTTCCAAGGTTGAAACAAGAATAAATTGGGACATGAAATAGACCAATAACAACCCAAGAAATCGACTCTGTCATAAGAACACTACCCCCCCACACAAAAACAAGTCCTGGACCAGATGGCTTTCCAGCAGGGTTCTACAAAACATACAAGGAGGGGCTGATACCAATCTTATTGAAAGTTTTCAGGCAATCAAGAAAGATAGAACTCTCCCAAAATCATATTATGAAGCTAACATCACACTGATACCCAAATTGGGTAGTAAACCAACAAAGAAAGGGAGCTACAGGCCAACATGAAAATAGATGTAAAAATACTAAACAAGATTCTGGCAAACCAGATCCAACAACACATCTCAAAATTCATCCACCATGGCCAAGTAGGCTTCATCCCTGGGATGCAGGGCTGCTTCAACAACCATAAGACCATAAATGTAATGAAATACATCAACAGATGTAAAAACAGGAACCACATGCATTAGATGCATTAGGAATTAGATGCTGAAAAAGCTCTTGATAAAATCCAGAATACCTTCTTGATAAAAACCCTTGAACACATAGGCATAGAGGGAACATACTTCAAAATAGTAAGAGCCATCTATGATAAACCCACAACCAACATATTGCTAAATGGGAAAAAATTGGTAGCATTTGCCCTGAAAGTCAGAACAAGACAAGATTTCCCACTTTCATCCCTCCCATTCAACATAGTGTTGGAAGTCCTAGTTAAAGCAATCGGACAAGAGAAATAAATCAGGGGTATCCAAATAGGAAAATAAGTCAAGTTATTCCTCTAGCTGATATGATTCTATACCTTGAACATCCAAGAGAATCTGTCAAAAATCTTCTTGTGCTGATAAAGTACTTTGGCAAAGTCTCAGGGTACAAAATCAACATACAAAAGACAGTCGCATTCTTATATACTAACAACAAACAGGTAGAGAACCAATCCCATTCACAATAGCCACAAAAACCACAAATACCTTGGCATCTTCCTAACCAGAGAAGTGAAAGACCTTTACAATGAAAATTGCAAAACACTGCTCATTGAAATCAAAGATGACACAAACAAATGGAAAAATATTC
This sequence comes from Carlito syrichta, assembly GCF_000164805.1. Lineage (NCBI taxonomy): Eukaryota > Metazoa > Chordata > Mammalia > Primates > Tarsiidae > Carlito > Carlito syrichta. Next base: position 206,857 of record NW_007251123.1, on the reverse strand, counting down.
CATGCTCATGGATTGGAAGAATCAACTTTGTTAAGATGTTCATCCTACTCAAGGCAATCTACAGATTTAATGCAATACCCATTAAATTACCAACATCATTCTTCTCTGACCTGGAAACGACAACACAGAAATTAATATGGAAGCACAAACAACCACAAATAATCACAGCAACCCTCAGCAAAAGAAACAGTAGGGGGGGTATCACATTTTCAGGCTTTAAACTTTATTATAAGTTTACAGTAATCAAAACAGCCTTGTGTTGGTACAAGAACTGGCATATAGACCAATGGAACAGGATAGATAGAGATTCTGGAAGCAAAACCTCAATTTCTCAACCAACTCATCTTCAACAAAGCCTCCACTAACAACCACTGGGGAGAGGATAACTTTTTCAGTAGATGGTACTGGGAAAACTGAATGACCACATGTAGAAGATTAAAATAAGACTCCTACGTGTCACCATACATAACAATCAACTCCAAATGGATCAAAGACCTAAATGTAAAACCTCAAACTATAAGAACCTTAGAAAATGCAGGAGCCACCCTTATGGAAATTGGAACGAGCTACCAATTCCCGATCAAAACCCCAAATGTCCTTGCCGTAAGAGATGATAGACAAGTGGGGCCTCATCAAACTGAAAATCTTCTGCAAAGCAAAATAAACCATCAATAGAGTAGGAAGACAGCCCAGAGAATGGGAAAAAATATTTACCAAATGTATATCTGACAAAGGTCTAACATCTAGGATCTACAAGGAACTCAAACTTGCTGAAAAAACAAACAAACAGCCCTATTAAAAAGTAGGCAAAAGATATGAATAGACTCTTCTCAAAAGAAGACATACAGGCAGCCAACAGATACATGAAAAAGTGCTCAGCCTCACTAATAATCAAAGAAATGCACATTTAAACCACACTGAGATACTACCTAACTCCAGTCAGGATGGCCATCATCAATAACTCAAAAAACAACAGATGCTGGAAAGGATATGGAGAAAAGAGAACACATCTCACTGTTGGGTTTGTAAACTAGTACAGCCTCTGTGGAAAACAGTGTGGCGATTCCTAAATGATATAAAAATATACCTTCCATACAACCCAGAAATCCCCATTCTGGGACTATACCTGGAGGAACTCAAATCGCTCTGTGAAAAGATACCTGAAAGTGCATGTTTATTGCAGCGTTATTCACAATAGCAAAAACATGGAACCAATCGTGCTGCCCATCAAAAGTGGACTGGATTTTTTTAAAAAGTAGTACATATGCATGATGAAATATTATGCAACCATAAAGAAGAACAAAATTATAAATTTTGCAGCAACTTGAATGGACTTAGAATCTATAGTATTCAGTGATGTAACACAGAAACAAAAAACTAAGTACCAAACTAAGCAACATATTCTCACTCATAAGTGGACCCTGAACAATTATCATAATACTATAAGAAAGGGATTGAAACTGCCAGGGGAGGGGGGAGGTGCACTCTCCATCAATAAGGGTACCTGATCTCAAACCAGGTGAAGAGGTGACCAAAGTGAGGTCCAAACTTTACCTATATAATGATCATTTGTATACCGAACCCTGAATTGTACACCACATCTTTCAAATAAAAATTAAACAAGAATACTTTTTCTTTATTTTCTGTCTCCTATAAGAAGTACATATTAGCTTTAATAACTAGAATATTATACAAAACGTTAATAAATAGTTTTGGGATTTTGCATTGTGGTAAAATATAATACAGCATTTGCCATTTTATCATTTTTAAGTGTACAATTCAGTGGCATTAACTACATATACAATTGTGTGCAACCGTCACTACCATTTATCTTTAGGACTTTTTTCATTTTCTCAAACTGGAAGTCTCTACCCATTGAACAATAATTCCCTATTTCTCCCTCCCCTCAGTCCTTGGCAACTATCATTCTACTTTCTGTCTTTATGAATTTGACTTCTCTAGGTAGCTCATATAAATAGAATCTTACAATGTGTGCCCTCTTTTGTCTGTTTTTTTTTCACTTAGCAGAATGTTATCAAGGATCCTCTATGTTGTAGCATGTGTCAAAATCTCAGTTCCTTTTAAGGTTGAATATACTTCGTTGCATATATATATGACCCTTTGTTTATTCATTCATCCACTGATGAACATTTGGTTGCTTCCACTTTTTGACTCTGTATTATTGTGAATAAGGCTGCAATGAACAATGATGGACAAATATCTTTAGTTCTCTTAGCTACAAGTCTAGAAGCGAAATTGTGGAATCATTTAGTAATTCTATGCCTAATTTTTTGAAGCGTCCCACAGCAGTTGACCATTTTCTATTCCCATGAGCAATACACAAGGGTTTCATTTTGTCCACATTTTTGTTGACACTTGTTATTTATTTATTTATTTAGTAATAACCATTTTAATGGATGTGAAGGAATATCTCATTGTGGTTTTGACTTGTGTTTCCCTGATGATTAATGCTGTTCGGCATCTTTTCATGTGCCCATTGGCCATTGCAATATCTTCTTTGGAGAAATCCAACTGTATATCTTTTTCGGAGAAATGCTTATTCAATTCCTTTGCTCAGTTTTTTAATTGCTATGTTTTGTATGTGTGGGTTGTTTGGTTGCAGGAGTTTTTGAAAATATGTTCTTTGTATTTATCCTTCACACATATATATATAATTTGCAAATATTTTCTGCCTGTCTGTGGAGTGTCTTCACTATATTAATAGGGTATTTTAATGCACAAGAGTTTTTGACTTTGGTTGAAGTTCAATTTATTTATTTTTGCTGTTATTGTTGTTGCCTGTGCTTTGGTGTCCCATTCAAAAAATCATTGCCAAAGCCAGTGTCATAAAGTTTTTCCTCTATTTTCTTCTAAGAGTTTTAGAGCTCTGATCCTTTTTGAGTTAATTTTTTTGTGAATGGTGTGAGGTAAGTAGAAGAATTTTTAATACATGTTAATTGGCACTGATTGAATATTCAGTACAATTATAATTTCATTTAAACTGTTTATGCATATAGAAGGCAATTGCCAAAATGTTATCTGTGATTGCCTCTGGGGATTGTGCTACTAGGTAATTTTATTTTTCTTTAAAACTTTCAGTATTTTTTTTTACAGTGAAAGTGTCTTTATTTCATATTTTTAAATGCATGAATTAACCAGATTTTACTATATTATGCTATGCAGCAAAACTATCTTGAAAACTCAGAGTGGATTGCAACAGTTGATATTTTATTTAATTGTAATTATTTTCTTACCTATATTGGTGACTGTGAGTCAGCCTCTGTGGCTCTTATTTAGTTTGTGGTCATAGAGATTCAGTTTGTTCCATGGTTCTTTCCATTCTGTGACTCATAGTAAAGAAGCAGACCTCTAAATCCATCCAAGTTGCTGCAGAGTCCATACTTTTGACCTTCTTTATGGCTGCGTAATACTTCAGATTTTTTAATCCAGTCCACTTTTGATGGACAGCAGGGCTGGTTCTATGTTTTCGCTATTGTGAATAGTGCTGCAATAAACATGCATATGAGGTATCTTTTTTTATATAATGATTTGAATTCCTCCCGTTATATTCCCAGAAAGGGAATTGCACTCAGTGATCTATCACTGAAACAAAGAACTGACTACCACAAGTTCTCACTCATAAGTGGGTCCTGAAATTTTATCACAATATTACAAAAGAGGGATCAGCAATAGTGGGGCTTTGTCAAGGGAGGGAGGGAGAGGGCAGATAACATTACTAAAGGTAGCTGATTCATAATCAGGGGAAGTGAGAACCAGTGGAAGGCATAAACTTCACCTGCACATAGACCACTTATGTACCTAATCCTGACTTGTTCTTCACATTAAATAAATAAATGAATGAATGAATAAATAAATAAATAAATTAAAAGCTGCAGACCGCTCCGTGGCAGAAGTGCGGGAACAAAATGGTGTGGTGGAAATCTTCAGCGCCTCCAAAGTTTCTATTTGAGGGTGATTGATATAGGGCAGATCTGCTCACATTCTACTCTATTAGTCACAGCAATCCACGTGACAAAGCCAAAGGCAGTGAAGCACAGGAAATCGCTGTTGGAGAAGAAGAGAATGAATAATTTCAAACAATATTACAATCTATCACAAAGACTGTTTTGCAGTGCCACACATTTACACTAATTTTCTCTTGCTCTAAATCCCTCAGAATGACACTCAAAGACTTTCATAATATGGCTCTACTTTGTATCCCAGTCTCAGAACCCACCACTCTTCATACATTCTCTGTGATCTGGTAATCTAGGACTTTTCGTAATCCTATGAATGCACTTGGACTTGTAAGCTTGTGTGCTCTTACTCACTTTGTCCATCCTTCCCACAATGCATCTGTGAACTAGTAGATTGCTTTGTTTCCTGAATGAGCCATACTCTTCCATGACTGAGTCAGATTACTTTCTCTGCCTGAAACATTCTTTAGCTACCTCTTATTTTGCCTCTTGAAATACTGTCTATCCTTTGAGGACCAATTTTTCTGTGAAATCTTCCTACATTCCCAAAGACAGAAGTAATCATTCCTTCTTATGGTCCAATTATGGCACTGATTTTAGACTACTTTAGCTTATACTTATATGTACAGATATTTGTCTCCTTGGAAGGGTTGTATGAGCTCTCTGAATGACATTTCATTTCTTCCCATGTTCCTTCTTGAGCCCAGAAGAAACAGTTGCTGGCACACATAGTAGGTGTTTATTTGAGGTCTGTGGAAATGAATTGCCAATATGTCCATGAAACAATTTTTAAAAATATTATGTGACTTTTTTCCTGAGAAATTCTAGAGTTGTCAGCACTGAAAACTTTGTAGCTTCTAAGAAAAGTTGCTGATCAGTGAAGCAGAGAACAAGTCAAAAATCAAGTACAGTTTGCCCTTCAAAAACCAATGACTGACAACGATAAAGCTACAAGTGATTTATTACCTTCTTGAGGTGCATACATTTATTTTGCTCAAGGTGTGTATTTTATACCTTGTAACAGCCTTGAAGAGAGTTAAAAAAATGTTCTCTGACTTTATGCTTTCCAGGTCACTCTGGTGACTGTACCTTGTGGAGAGAAATAAAAGTGAGCTATAAAGTCATACATTTAGTGCTCTGGGGGTTCACTCTTCCTTCTTTATAAAAACAGACATCTTACCTGCTACTAGTTTGAGTTATTTTCAGTGGTAAATTAAGCTGCAAGCTAATTTCTCACTATCTTCAGAAAATATGTATTGGTCTGATGCTTGTGGATAAAATCTGTCGAACTTTTGTCTATTTCTCAGAATGCTTTTTCTCATGGGTTTGCTAGATGAATATTTTTGGTAATTTTTGATCAGTGATATCAACATCCACTGTATCGTCTATTATTTTATATGCTTATTTTATCCACAGTTCTTTTTAGAACAGTGTTCCTCAAAGTATTGTCCATGGCCTGGTTACAGGTCTTAGGGCCATTTGTGCTGTCTTCAGTAAGACAAGGACCTGTGCCAATATAAAAGTTTTCCTAAGCACTGTGCTTAATTCAGCTGACGTTTTCTCTCTCTTTTTTTTCATGGCAAGAGTTTATTGATGAAGGGAGCAGTGTATTGATTTACACTATGGCATTATATCTGTTTTTTTTCCTTCTAGATTGGCACTGCTCTGGAAAACTTGCCTCTATGTACATGTGACATGCCCTTAGTTCCTGCTTATTGAACTTAGTGTAGACTCATGACCCATTATGTTTGACAGTTGTCTGTCTTCCTTCCTCTTACCTTTTGCTTTCTGCTTTCCCTATTTCTCTTTTTAATAGGAACTAACAGTATACAGACATCTAGATGGAGATGTCAGCTTGCAGTAGAGATCTTGGTTGGAGCCAATACCATGCAAGACCAAACCATAAGCAAACCAAAGTTCTGAGGAGCAGAAGGTATGGGGAAGCAGGTAATGAGAGGAAAAGACAGAAAAAGGATCTCTATAGAAAGGGAAGAGATGAAGAAACATGAGATGCTGGGTGGATGGGAGAAGAGTACATAAAACACCCTCCCACACTCAAGTTTTCCTTTTCCAGTTCTCGAGTGAAGTCTCACTGCCAGATTTCCTGTTTCAGTAGGTTTTGGGTGGAGTCTGTGAATCTGCATTTTAACCAGTGCTCCAGGGAATTATGAAGCTAGGGACCCAGAATGTTCTGTGAGGAACTCTGGCAGTTTGGTTATGAGATCTATATTCATCTTTCTAGCTTCAGTACTAGCCAGACCCCAGATATTCAAACTCAAGATAGTATTACACCTTTCTCATGCCTTTATGCCTTTGAGTATTTTTTTTTGTTGTTCTTTTGTTTTGTTTTGGCCTGAATTCTTCTCCCTTTTTCCTCACTCTGGTGAAAACCTCCTCATCCATACCAAAAAAAAAAAAAAAGAAAAGAAAAATCAGCTCCTTTTGAAGATTTGACCCTTCCTATCCCCACCTGATTTCCACCACTTTATTGAGGCCCTCATTATTTTATTGGGGCCCTTGCCCAATTTCTTTTATCCTCCTTTGGAGAAAATCTCACATTTTCTTCCTTTTCCATTCTTTCTTTAAGTTACACCACTCAGAATTTTTATCTCCTACTTTTGCCAAATACAAAAGTCCAGATTCCAAATTCCAAGAGTCTGTGATCTCCCTCACCTTCTGGATTTCTCAGGAACATTTGGCACTGGTCATTAGGCCCCTCCATTCTCATACCCAACATTATATTATGAAAAGTGTCAAATATACAAGAAATTGAAGGAATATTGCATTGAACGCCTTATATATTTTGTACCTAGATTTAATTATTTCTAACACATGTTTCTGTTTATAAAAATGTATTTTTGTCTTCACAGATATTGAGATTTTAAAAAATAAATACTTAAGTATGCATTTCCAAATAGAGGGTCATTTTCCTACATAAACCCTACTTTTTGATACACTTTCTCCATTTTTATTAATTTTTCTTCTAAGTCACTAACCATTCCTTTTCCTGACTCCTACATGTGATCTTCCTCCTTTTCCTGACCTCTACATGTGACTGTCCCTCAAGTTATCAGTATTTTGTTTGCCTAGAATTCTTGGGTCAAGATAGACTAGCAATATGATTTAGGGTGGGGATGGCCACACCAGAAGGAACAGCAGTATGAGTTGGGGCAGAGTGGTTGGTTCACGTAGTATCAGTAGACTTCCATGGAGAGTAAGAACTGAGATCAGATGCTTGGACAACCAATCATGCCTACATAATAGTCCCCCAATAAAATCTCTGAACACTAAGTTTGAGTGAGTGTCTCTTGTTGACAATTTTTCATGCATATTGTCATACATAGATGTAGACAGTTTAACGCTGTCTTAACTTCACAAAGAGAGGACAACTGGAAGCTCCATGCTTGATACTTTTTTGGACTTCACCATATGTGTGTTTTTCCTTCGTTTATTTTAATCTGCATTTCTTCACTGTAATAAACCATAATCATATGCAAAATAGGCTTTGATGAGTTCTGTGAGTTCTAGTAAATTGTGGAATAACAGGGTGGTCTTGGGCAACTCTGAACTTGCAGTTGGTATCAGAAGTGAAGGGGATCTTGTGTGTGGCAGTTCCCTTTAACTTCTCATTTGGTTAAAACTTTGCATCCCTCTGTCAGCTATTATTTGTGTAGTCTTGAGTGAGCTGTTTAAATTCACTCTGCTTTCTTCTCTATAGTTGTATCCAAAGTGGGTATACTTATAGTATTTATCTTATAGGGTTGTTATTGAATAGTTCAAATATTGACTATAAGAGTCCCATTGAGCTAATGAATGTAAAGCTAGTAGAGTAGCACTGACATTATTATTGGTGCCTGTGTGCTTACCATCTCTATCATGTCACTCTAATTAAAGCCATTGTTCTCTCACTTAGATTATTCCAAAGTCACAGACTGTTCCTCTGCTTCCATTTCCCAATCTACAGACCTTTCTTCATGTAGTACCTGCAGTGAACTTTTTCCAAGCATGTCATTTTACTTATAATTTCCCAGTGGTCTTGTATTATACTTAGAATAAAGTCTAAAATTCTCCTTAATCCACTGCTTACTCAACCTCTGCCCATCTTTCCAACATCATTCCCTACTGCTAGTCTCCTTGTTCAATGTGCTTTAGCCACATGCTTCTCTGTGCAGCAGCCTCCGCCAGCAACTCTCTTCTTACAGATATTCACATGACTTCATACTTTTGGGGTTCTGCTCAAATATTGCCCATGGAGAGATTTCCACTGATCACTTTAAAATGGAGCTCTCTCTTTCCACCCTAAATAGCATTCTGGATTTCTATGCCCTTAAGTGGCTTATCTTCTTCAAAAGCCTCTATAAATTTTGAATTTGAATTGTCTATTTTTAAGAAGAGATAGTGGGGGAAGGAGTGGCAAGAGTAGATTGTGCAACATCATTGAGAAAGCTCAATGGTATGAATGTGTCCCCTAAAAGTTTATGTGTTGGCAGCTTAATCCCTCTGCCCTCATAAATGGATTAATGAGAGTTCTATGCTCACGAATGGATTAATGTCATCATCACAGGAGTGGGTTCATTATCCTGGAAGTGGTTTTGTTAGAAAAGCAAACTCTCTTGCTCTTGCCCCCTTGCCATGTGATGTCCTTTGCCATGTTGTGATGCAAAGAAGGCCCCTAGCAGATGCCAGCACCATGCGCTTGCATTTCCCAACCTCCAGAACCATGAGGTGAATGAACTTATCTTCTTAAAATAAATAGACTTTAAAAAATTGTTTATTATCTGTTTTCCCCACTTGCATGTTAAGTTTCATGAAGGCATAGATTTTTAACTTTATTTAAACAATTGCAAGTGGTAGTGTCTACAACATGCATGATGCTTAATAGATATTTGTTGAATTCATAACTGAATAATACACCAGAGGGCAGGGAGATATGATGTATACACATACATAATTCTGACCCCAGACAGAAGGCCTGGCACATAGTAGGGGTTTACTATTTCTTGACTGAAAGCAGTGGCAGCCTGTATAATTTTTATAGAAAGATAAAAAAAAAATTAGTTGTTCCCAGAATTTACTCTTAATCTTTCTTTTACTGGCAGGCTAAAGTGGAATTCCCACTCTTTTACAGTCTTGTGGAAAAAAAAATAGCTCTTATGAAACTATTGTAGTACTCCTCCTTGCCACTTTTCTTTTTCTATCCTGAATAAAATATTTAGTCTGTTAAGGCATTGCAGTTATATAAAGACTCTAAAAGTTATCACTAAAAATATATATAAAGATTACAAAAAATGAAATCTATACACCCACTGTGCTATGGTTTGAATATTTGTCCCCTCCAAAATTCGTGTTGAAATTTAATTGTTATAATAACAGTGCTATGAGGTGGAATTCTTAAGAGGTGATTAAGCTCTGAAGCCTCCACCCTTATATGTGGAAACAGAACCTCTACAAAACAGTGAATTTGGTATCCTCTTGCTTTCTCTCCCCTCTGTCTGCCACTAGGGGATGACAGAGCAAGAAGACCCCTATAAGATGCCAGTCCTTCGATCTTGGACTTCCCAGTCTCCAAAGCTGTAAGAAATAAATCTCTGTTCTTTATAAGTTACCCAGTCTCAGATATGCTGCTATGTAGCATAAAATGAACTGAGACTGTTTTTACAGAATTTCAGTTTTCATTGTAAAACTAAGTGTGCAAGTCACATAGTCTATTCTTCTATTTACCTCAACACGTGTCTGTGTGTGTGTTTGTGTGTATGATGTGCACATATACGAGATTCTGTGGTATCTAAAAATGTACCGAATCTAAGACATACGAGGGCTGTAATGGAAAGGCAGAAACTGTCTGTCTTACACTGCAGTCTCTCCTACTTAGTGTATTAAAACCAGAATGAGCCTGGGCATTTCTTTGTAACAGTCAGAACCAGCCCACAGTGGTATGAAAGTCAAGGAAAGCTTTTTTTTTTTTTTGAATTATGGGAAAGAGAGATTTCCCTGTCATGGTTCATTGTCTCTTATTTAGAAGAAGTAGGCACTACTTTTAAGAGAAGTTCTGTAGCTTCCTATTTGCAAGTAAAACCTTCCAGTAGTTGCAAGTCATGACACTTAGTTTTATTCCAGTAAGTGGATTTATTAGGAGAAAAAGGGAAGGGAGGGAGTTTGAGGGGGAGAATTTTAATACAGAAATTAAGCTTGAAAATGCCTAGGAAATGGGAAGTAAGGGACACCAATGAAACCGTTACCAGTATGATTCAGATTCTCCAGGTATCTGACTCTTTTCCGTTAATTTATAAGGATGCTAGGCACTCTTACTATAGCACAACAAGGACTGCTGTGGAATCATGGCACATGGATTCTTATCTGGCTTACTAATATTGTGATTTAAGAAGTATTTTAACTTATTGAAGTTTCCCTCCCCCCACACGAATGGTCAGATATTAATAATACCCAATCTACCTCCCCAAGTGGCAAGGAATTGCAACGAAGAAAATATATATGGAAGTCTTCTGCAAACTGTAAAGTACTATTATATAAAGTATTCCAAAATATTTTTATCTTTTTAGTGTCAAACTCCACATTCTAAGCAAAAAGCATATGAGCAGTTAACAGAGTACCTGGGAAACAGTAAATACACAAAAGAAAATATTAGATGGATTTTTTGATAATCATATTATTCTTTCTTTAGGAGCTAATCATCCCTTTATGAGTATATTATTTTATTTTGTAAACCAATAAACAAAAAACAACCATTGTGTTATATCTGCGAAAGCATAATACAAGTATGCCTGCAAAAGTTGTGTGCGATATCTTTTTATTTTATTTTATTTCTACTCCCCTTCCACAAGCATTCATTGTCTTGCACCATGCCTGTCAGCCGTCATAAAATGATAAACCACGTCTTGCCTTCAAGAAGTTTAAAGTCCCGTAGTAATAAACTAATGCCACCAGGTTTTATGAATGTTGTGATAAACACAAATTAAGTTCACTGAGCTATACATAACTTGCTTATCACAAGGAAAGGAACGTCTTGCTTAAGTTTGCTTTCTGTATATAAGTTCTATCTATATGATGGCTTGGCTATTTTAAGGTTTTAGTCATTTGCAGAATAGCTCAGCACATATGCACAGGAAAGTCACAGGATTAATTGATTCGATCTTAGGGCGATCAAAATAGGTGTTGTTTGGGGACTCTTCCTGATGCAAAAGATTGAATTTAGGTTCAAAGTAAGCTCAAGCAAAATAGTGAATGCACTGTTTCACGGAGTTGAGAAGTCCTAGATTGCTCTGGCTTCAGCCATGGCTTGCTCTGGGGGCCTAAACACAGTTTTTTTCTTTCTTCTCTTTTTTTCTTCTGTTTTTCTTTTCGTTCTCTCCCTTTTATCATCTTTGCGTTTCTCTCTGTGTTGTCACCCATGGAAGATCAGCCTCCTCTGTTTATCTTAATAGTCCCAGATTCCCATCTTTTCAGTTTATCAATCTTAGTGGAAAGAAAACTTTTACTTTGTAGTTTTGTAATTCAAATCTAGAAGGACTGTTATTGGTCTTCATTTAGTCATGTGCTCACCTTTGGAACAATTGCTGTTTCCTGGGGCATGGATGTGACACTATGTTTTGGCTAGGTGGCTTCAAGAGACTACATGATTTTTCTTGCTCAAGATCAGATAATCAGCTAGTTGTAGGGATTAATTACCTGATTCCTGATCTTTACTACAAAAAGTCTTTTCTGTTGCCCACATTTGGGACTTAAATAACAAGGAATAGTGTTATTTGGAAGAAATATATGAGCCACAAGTATGAACTACATATGGAATTTTAATTTTAAAGTTATACACACACATTAAGATTAAAATTACATATACGTATTAAAGAGTAAAAAGACACAGGTGAATTTTATTTTTATAACATATTTTATTTAAAGCCACCAAGCATGATTGCTTCAAGATGTAATTGATGCAAAATACAGTTGCTATAATTCACATTCTTTTTTTTTCATACAAAGTCTTCAACATTTGGTATGCATTTTTTCCTAATAGAACCTCTCAGTCTGGAACGTTCCATTTCAAAAGTGCAGTAGCTACACACCATGTGGCATGGGGCTGCTGTACTGGACATCACAACCCTAGACACACAGAGCCAGAGCAATTTAGGATGAGGGGTAGAATCCACATTCAGGATGTTCTGTGGAACATTGGAGTCAAATGTTTGCATATCTTGACATACATAAATATATCATATTAAATGCCCATGAAATAATTGATTATCTTTGAGATGAAAACTGTGTTGGTGCTCTCTGCATTGTTTCTTAATCTTCTAAAGTTGAAGTGTTTTCTGGTTGTTTTGTTACTTCCACTGCTTTACATTTTTCATAGCACTTAGTTAAAATTTTCTCTATTGCTCCAGTGCCTGCCATTACATGCACTTTAGAAAATGATAAAAAGGGTCATAAATATATAAAGATTTTCTTTCTTAAGATTGGAAAATACATCAAGAGTAATATTTCTTCATTTACAATGGCAAATAATTACTTGAAGGTATCTTTACATATGCCAATTTAACCTATTAAATACCTTCCTGTGTGTGCCAAATTTAATTGATTTCTTACTGAATCTCATTAAAATGTGGAGCTGCAGTTAAGAAACATGATAAAAATGTTTTTTTTCTTCTTACACCTTGAAGAAAAATATAATCATAGTTTATACTGATTTATATCTTGCCAAGCAAGGCGTTATGTAATGATAGCTTTGTAGTGTTTTGATACCTTCAAGAGAATCTACTGCAGTTTACTAGACAAATCCACTCATTTCTTATAATCATAATTTCTTCAAGCAGCATTGAGGAAAAAATGTAATGGCAATTTTAGCTTATTCATTCATTAATCTATTGAAAAAAAATAGGCTTGCTGGCCACAGGTAAGTTCCCTGAGAAATAATAATTTTTTGTCCTGTTTATTCTGTGTCCCAAATGCCTACAGTGGTGTCTAACCCAGAGAAGACATTCAGGATATATTTGTTAAATCAATATACCAGGTATTGTAAATAAAGTTCTCATTTGAAAATAGAGTAAAAAGAGAAGATATCAATTTTAAGTACATACTATGCTAGGAAGTATGAAGTGTGTAACATGCATTATATACGCAATTCTTATAAAAATCCTTTAAAACAAATATTGTCCTCATTTGACAGAAAAGAAGACTGAGACACAGATAAATAGATTTCCCAAGATCATGTTATTAAGCGGTATAGTTGGGATTGCTTTCAGGTTCATCTGATCTCAAAGGTTTGCTCTGTCATTATATTTGTTTCTTAGGACTTCCACACAAAGTACTACAACCTAAGGGGCTTAAAATAGCAGAATTTTATTCCCTCGTAACTCTGGAGGCTAGAAGATCAAGTTGTTGGTAGGGCCCTTCTCCCTCTGAAACATGTAGTTGAAGATTCTTCCTGGCTGCTTCTAGCCTCTTGTGTTTGCTTGGCTTATAGGTACATCACTTCATTTCTGCCTCATTGCCACTGGCATTCTTTTCTGTGTTTGTCTCTTTTCTCATAAGGACACCAGCTGTATTGAATTAAGGGTTCACCCTGCTTCAGTATGACCTTATATTAACTAGCTATATCAGCAAGGATAATAGTTCCAAATAAGATCACATTTTTAAAGTCTTGGAGGTTAGAACCTCAATATCTCTTTTCTGGGGGACACAATTCTACCATAACAATGACCATACTCAATATTTGCCAAACACAGATATTTATTTATTTTTGAGCTGGAGTCTCACTCCATCGCCCAGGCTGGAGTATAATGGCATGCTCATGTCCACCCCAGTGATCCTTCTGCCTCAGCCTTCCAGGTAGCCTGAACTACAGGTGCGCACTACTAGACCCGGCTAATTTTTAAAATTTTTTGTAGAGATGAGATCTCGCCAAGTTGCCCAGGCTGAACTCATGGACTCAGGTAATCCACTTGCCCTGGCCTCCCAAAGTGCTGAGATTACAGGTTGAGCCATGAATCTCGGCTCAGATATTTATTAAATACCTGTAAAGCTCAAGGCACTAGACTTGTTTTTGGATGCAGGGATCCAAAAAAATATAGTTCACTGTTCCTTTAGTCTGCTTTGAGAGGAAAAGACATATTTCCATAAAAATAAATGTCAGCAATAGGTTGTTTTAGACGTGGTGAGTTTGAGGTGACAGCAGTACATGACAGAAGAAACATCTGGAAGAAATTAAAGATAAAGCTGCAGCGCTTAAAAGAGAAGATCAGGCTGGAAATTACTGTTGAAACTAATGTCCATTGAAAGAAGAATAAAGCAGTGAGGAGTGGTAGGAACTCTGATGATCAGATCCGTAAGGAGGAGAGAACTGACCTGTCGAGAAAATCAAAGCAACGAGTTGGAAAGGACTAAGGGGTCGCAACACAGAAAAGTTCAGACATAGCAAATGATGAGACAGAGAGCAAAAGAGCACAAGGAGGAGAGAAGGCTACTGGATATTAGAATTTTAACATTTTGGAAAACTTGCGAGTATACAGTTTCAGTGGGGCGTCAGGGGCAGAAGTGGGACTGCAGATTTGAATTTAGGTTGGTGCAGACAGAATGCTGGACTGTGATCACTAGAAGACGATATTAAACAAGACTGGGCTTACTCATAAGTGTAAGTGTGATTTCCGGTGTCAGTGTGGTTCAAGTTCGCCTTCTAAAATCTCAACTGTTGAACTGACTAGTCAAGTTTTCGAGTGTTTATGGAGTGCCTGTTCTATGCTGGATATGTTTCTCAATGGTGGGGACAAGGAGGAAACAAGGGAACAAGGAGTAAATGATTCCTGCAGCCATAGCACTCCACTAGAAGAGACCGGCAGTGAGCAGGCAACTGAATACATATGTGATTCCATCCATTCTGATAAGATCCACGAAGAAAATTAAAGCCAAATGTGAAGTTCATGACCGACAAGGGAGACGAGAGGGAGATAGTGAGACGAGCTTGAATTTCTCCAATTAGAAGTTAAATGTAGGCCGGGTTTGGTGGCTCAGCCTATAATCCCAGCACTTTGGGAGGCCGAGGTGAGCGGATTGCCTGAGCCCGTGGGTTCGAGACCCACCTTGGCAACTTGACGAGACCTCTTCTCTACAAGAAATCAAAAAATTAGCTGGGCGCCTGTAGCGCGCGGTAGCGGATGCCTGTAATTCCGACTGCTTGGAAGGTTGAGGCAGAAGGATCCCAGGAGCCCAGCCAGTCGAGGCTGCGGTGGCCAGAAGTGGCCATTGCACTCCAGTTTGGGCGACAGAGTGAGACTCCAACTCAAGAACCAAAAAAAAAAAAAAAAAAAATGAATAAATAAAGAAGTTAAATGCAACACATACACTTAGTTTTGGTTGTGCCATGCACCCAGGTATCACGAAAAATACTGAACCAGATTCAGGAGACTAATTGTGTGACTCGGGTCAGTTTAATTATTTATTTTTCTATGTCTTATGGAGAAAATGATAGAACGAAGTAAGGACTAAACTCCGTGGTCTTCTCTTATTGTCAAATCATAATATTATAATTCGTCATCCTATTTTGATGCCAATCACAAATTTTATACATGTTTCTTTTGTGTCATAATCCAAAGGTATTATGAAAGCATAGACCTTGACAATTTGTAGTGCTCTGAAATAAATGGTATACTTTAAATAGAAATGATTATCATTTTGAATATTTAGGAGCTCAGGGTGGGGAGAATTGAATTTTAACACTACCTATATGTTATTAGCTGAGATATAATGGAGGAAGAAAAAAATCATGAGGGAAGTAACTCCTTTTAAAAGATATTTGTTAAACTTTTTTTGGTGAATTAAGAAACAATGATATGCTATGACAGAATCCGTCATGGTCCTTAAAAAGATGTCTTTTCATAAATGTGTGGAGGTAATGCCCATTTAAAACTCATTATTATAAAGGTGTCTTTGTCCAAGAAAAGGACTGCAGTATTATTTCAGTTCAAATATCTGTAGATTTCTGATTCTGGAGAATCATTTTGATATCAGAGACGTTCGTTGTTTTGAAAAACCTGACTGGCAAACGCTTTAAAAAAAAATCATTACTTGGCTTTTATGTCTAATAGGTGATACATGACATACAAATATTTCATTTCATACAAGCTCATGTTTTAAAGTACTTATATAAATGGAGGACTTGAAAATACCATCTCCAGCAAAGATGGTGATTCTCTCATGGGGAGAAAAAGAGCCAGCAACTGCTCGGCCCTAGTGAATTCAACGGAGAGGACAAAGCTAGACAGTGTGCTGGGCACCCCCAGCCTGTTCCCCAAATCCTCCGAAAGAACATCCTCTCACATGACAGTGCCAAGAAAATAAGGTCAATATGCATCTAAATAAATTACAAAAGACCCTGACTGTGCAGTAGGCAGCCAAGCCTGGAGGAACCATGCTGGGGTTTGAGTTATCACCAAATGTACCGGCTCTGTGGGAGAACTGCTTTCCCTTTCCACTGTGATGGGAAAGAGATGACTGCTGCCGCTGCTGTTCTTCCACTGCCATCTTGGCTGACAAGATTCAGAATGACAGTGGCTTGCAGCTTCATCAATTGGGAAAGGCATAGCAAATTGGCAGCGACTATAATGGCGAGCGGGTTTACTTCCCTGCCTGACTTTTTTGGGAAAAAGAAAAAAAGCACAAGAAGGTATGAAAATGTGTGCCTTATTCTCTGACTTAAATGGTCAAATGCATCTTCTCTGTTGACCTGTTGATTATGTTGGTTATGCCTCCCTTGATGGCCTGGGTCTGCTGTGATAGGCGTCATAAAAATACATAGACACACACAGCCATGACAGCGAACACTCATTCACCAAAGCAGAAGCTAACGGTCCAAAGTATCATGTGGATCGCATTTGACTTTGTAGTAAGATTTTATGTGTAATCATGACAGATGTTCAAGGAGATTATCTTTTTCCATCTCCACCCTGCTTCTCCACAGCTAGCTCACGTAGGCCTTGATCCAAAATAGCCTCTCTTTTACAAAAAGATGAAACTTGAGGGCTTCAACAGTACGAAATCAACATTCTACTCATCAAGCATTTGTTTCCCCAACACAAAAATGCTTCTTTCTTTGAGGACAGTAGCAGGCTGCCCTGCAAGTCTTGCTTGGTTTTTTTTTTTTTTTTTTTTTTTTGGCCAAGAGCTACCTGATGCCAACCAGAGGCGACTTCAAAGCTACTTTATGTCATAATGAAACTTTAACTTGTCTCTGATAATGATTGCATACTGGATAGTACAGGCTTTTTAAAAAAATGTGTATTTACTTTGTCGCTGATCTCCCTTTAGGGGTTTAAAAGTGAACAGGCATAATAAAATGCTTCTTGCTGTTTCACTTCAAATTTAAGGATTGAGTGCACCACATGCTTTCTCTAGACTTATTTGGTTATCGCTAAGTAAAGGCTTTTCTCCCCTAAAATTCTCAATTCCCAGTGATAGTTGAAGAGCATTCTGTTTGACACAGACATTTCTCTGTCAAATTATGACACCTGATAACACCATCTGATGTCAGATAAACTTTTCTAGCATTGGGAAAAAAGGGATAAAACAAAGACAGAAGGATCTTTTTGGAAAATTTCTTCCAAGCGGAAGTTACAGATCTCTTTGGTTTGGTAAATAATGCCTCTATTCTGTTTCTATTTTGTATTGCTTAAAAAAATTCCTTATTTCCTGGCATTTCCTCATTGTTTGCTTGCATGTTCTACATTAAGGAAAAGGCATGCTTAGGCCTTATCTAGAAAGCACACACATTTAAATATTTAAAACTTCCCTATGCAAATATAAAAGAACCAGACCACGGAAAAAGAAGAAATGCTGTTGTAATTTCAGTGTGGTCCTTAGGGTGCTCAGGAAGCTAATTAAGAGTGTCTCATTGCCTCTGCGGGTGATCTCTTGAAATACAGAGCTGAGCAGAGCAGCAAGTAGAAGGAAGAAGCCTCATGAATGATCTGAGTCCCATTTCCCAGGAAGCACCCTAGTTGCGGTGTAAGTGCCACACTGCACAAGTTTCTAAACTGTGAATAAGGTTAGGAATCCTTAGCTTGAAAATTTATAGATGTATAAGACAGTAAAATTATCCAGGTCAGCATCAGCCTTTGTTCTTCTCGGTAGTGGGAGATACTAAAGTCTAAAGGTTCTGAAAGATTTGTACAAAGTCTCAAAATAAATGAGTGAATAGAAAGTAGACCTCAAACTTCCTTGACAATTTCTTCCTCTAGTTACCAAAGAAATGATTTCCGTCAGACTTTCTTTTCTTTTCTTTTTAAAGTGAGAACTCAATACCATTCATTTTACAATTGACAATTCCTATGTGATAAATTATATGAGTCAAATAACAGATCCATACAAACCCATTTTGATTGGTAATTTCTTCCTCTATGAAGTTCTTTTATTTTTCATTGTCTCTCACATAAATTTAGTGTGGTTCTAATTCTAAGTAAAATTAAGTGATTGGCTTAAATTGACTTCTGAGTACATATGCTAGAGCCTATATTCTAGGAAAACACCATATTGCCTGGGTTTTGGGAGACAAAAAAGGATTAGATACTATGTATCTTAATACATAAACTCAAGGAACTTAATTGGGGAAATAAAAAGCTTATGGGAGCAATTAACTGACAATCTAGAAAGACGTAGAACACAGCATTGGGTTTATGAAAACCTGCAAAGTCTTCATAAAGGAGATGTGATTTGGGTAGATTTAAAAAAATAATAATAAAGCATCTCATTGGCCAGAAAATAAAGAAATACTATTAAGCAGTAAAAGTTTTGCCAACAAAACTTAAGTGTGGCTCTACAGCTTTTTTGGTCTGAGAATCTTCTTTCTGTTCTATTCCAAAAATTTAAAAATTGATTGCTGTATATTTAGTTCTTGGGATGATTATCAAACAAGACAATCCATAGGGCTGTTTGGATTCCATATGATTAGCATTTGAATTAAATTATATTAAAGATAAATTATGACATTCAAAGTTCTTTGACAATGACTTCAAAGATCTCCTTTTTAAAATTATTTACTATTTATCTTCACTGGCTATGACGTGTTTTCAAGAATGTGCTTTCAAGAGTAAATATAGTTATTAGTTCAATCTATACATTGACTGGTGAGTTTCATTTATATTTATGGCCATTGTTTGTTGCTCACACATCTCACCAACTTGTACTCCTAATTGCAATGGAGCTCAGATAATAGCATGCAAATTGTTCAATGAAACGCAATTTCCAATATTTTAGATAGACCTTACCAATGGGATGTGAAGATAAAAAAATAAAATATAATGATAGAAGCCTGCAATAGTGTCCCTCCTGCAGGAGAATAAGGGCAAACCATAAATAATTTAAAAGTTCTATTGCATACTTTATATATCAAAGAACCCTCACGTTGTCAAGGATCTGAAAGTTACATGATCCATTTGCTTTTGGAAAATGGGTTCAGGTTCCCCGTTTCTACATTCCTTGGGACATCCTAGGAGAACATAATTAACCAGGCATTCAGAGCAGTTAACCATCTCCCCTACTCTAAATAAGCCCATTTAATAAAGCCCTATTTATGTCCAGTGTGCTGAAGAAAAGTCTATTTATTAGCTGTAGTAATAAAATTGGAAATTTGGCTTGCTTTCTGTTCTCTTCTGTAAGCTCCCTCAGGCCCTGAGTTGACTAATAGCTGGAGCTACTCTATTAAATGGTTCTCGGTGATCCCCACATCCTGGTATTTATGCCCCTGTGTAATCCTCTCCTCTTGAGTGTAGGTGGGACTTGCGTCTAAACAATAAGATAGAGTAAAGCGTGTCACATGAGATGGTCACCTTGGTTTTGCTAGCAGACACTCTCTTGCTGGCTTTAATGGAACAAACTACCCATGTTGTGTGCTGTCCTGGGGAGACGCTTACATGGCAATAACTGAGGCAGCCTCTGGCTGACAACCAGAGGGGACTGAGGCTCCCTGTTCCACAGTCCACAGGGAACTCAATTCTTCCAGCAACTGCGTGGATTTGGAAGGGGATTCTTCCCACATTGAGCCTTAAAGTGAGACCCCAGGGTCAGCACACAACTTGACTGCCGCCTTTAGGGACACCTTAAAGCAGAGAACCCAACTAAGCCTCCAGATTGATGGAATCTCTGAGGTCATAAATATGTGTGGTGTTAAGCCAGTTTGTGGCAATGTTATACAGCAACAGGTAACTAATGCATTCTTTGCTGTGAATGGATTGGTAACTACTCTTTTAAGTAATTTGCATGCTGCACTGGGCCCCTTCCTAATGGCTCTTCTTAAGTAGAGGCTAAAGAGCCAAGTCAAATCTCTGTGCAACTTTTTTTTTTTTTTTTTTTTTTTGAGTTGGAGTCTCACTCGGTCGCCCAGACTGGAGTGCAGTGGCCACTCCCGGCCACCGCAGCCTCGACCTGCTGGGCTCCGGCGATCCTTCCGCCTCAGCCTTCCGGGTAGCCGGAATTACAGGCATGCGCTACCACGCCCGGCTGATTTTTTGATTTATTGTAGAGCTGAGGTCTCGTTGCCCAGGCGGGTCTCGAACCCGCGGGCTCAAGCAACCCACTCACCTCAGCCTCCCAAAGACTCGGGATTACAGGCTGAGCCACCGAGCCCGGCCGTGCAACTTTTTTAAAAGAGCAGGAAATTATATCAGAAGTTCTTTTCTATCAGTTTGAGCTTTGTATTTTCAGGGTTTTACTTCTAATGACTGAGGCTGGAGATAGAAACAAATAGGCAGGAGGGAACAGGGGATCCAAGAGGAACTTCGCTTTAGGGGTCTGAAAATAGAGGCAAGTTTCTCTTTGTAGACAGTTAGCAGTAGAGTAATTTTTTTTTTTTTTTAATTTGGGGTCTCATTCTGTTGCCCAGACTGGAGTATAGTGGCCATGATTTCCATGATCACGGCTCAGGCAATTCTTCCATTTCAGCATCCCTTGTCGCTGGGACTACAAGCTTGTGCCACCACGCCCTGAGTAATTTTTTGATTTTTTTTTTTTTTTTTTGGTGGAGACAAGGCTTTGTTATGTTGCCCAGGCTGTTTTCAAACTCCTGGGCTCAAGCAATCCATCCACCTTGGCCTCCCAAAATGCTGGGATTACAGGCATGAGCCACCGTGCCCGGCCATAAATTTTGATTCCTTAATTGGAAATTAATATAATATTTATTTTAAAAAATATTCCTCTTGTGAACTTAGCAGCTTTTACTACTTCTGCATGTATGAGACACCCAAAGAGCAAAGAAATGCATTTGGCATAGTATGGTTTATTTATAAATTAATAACTGGGGACTTGAGCTTTCATTAAAAGTTGGCAAAAAGTGATGTTTGGGAATTCTAATGAAATATCCACCTGATTAGCATCAAACAATTTGAAAGAGAAAATGCAGTAAACTTTAATGCTAAATGTAGTAGCCTCCTGGTTTTATACTGGCATTAGTGTGAAGCTTTCTAGCTAGTATTTTTCACTAAGAAGGATGAAATAGATTATAGGTTGTTTTTTCTATTGCTGAGCTTTTCTTTTTTCTTTTTTTTCAATTACTCTCCTGAGAGAAAATTGAGTATATGACAGGGAAGACAAGCATGAAACCTCTCATAATCCAGGCTTGTGTTCTCAGGAGATTGTCCTTGATATATGAGGCTGCTCATTGAGTCTTTCCTACTGTTTATTTATTTGACCACGCTTCTCCAGACTTAAATGCCTCCATTAATCAATATCAACCTTCTTCACACTGAGTCGGTGGAGCTCATCAAGATGAGAACTTTTTAATTTAAAAATTAAAAAAAATCCCAGCTATATACATAATCCTTGAAGAAATAGCACATCTATTACTGGCTGATATTAATAACATGTCCACTGACAACTGAGCTTTATTTTTCTCCCCCTATTTTACGATTACAGATGGAATTCTGGTGAGAAGGAAAGGGTTTACTTAGAAATTTGTTAAAGGAGGTGGGATTCTTCAGGCGCTGCAGGTAAGGGCACAATTCATTTTTGGTTCATTGTCTCATCCATTCAATGAATATTTTGAGCTTCTACTATGTCCCAGGAACTGTGTGCTTGGCTTGGCTCCTGGGCTAGCACGGGAACAAACCTGCCCCACTGATGAGGAATTAACAATAGAGGAGAATGAGATTTCCAGTAAATGGCCAATTTTAATGGGACTTGATAAAAGCTACAGTCAGGATAAGTTTAGGGACAACCAACCTTGTGTATAAGGAAAGACTTTGTTATGAAAAGGAATGAAGACAAAACCAAAGACTCAACTTATGATTCATCGTACTGAAACTTGAACTTTCTAGCACACTTAATATCACACACAGAATACACGCTTTGTATCAGCTATGCTTCAAGATGTGCCAGCAGGCTTAGGAAGCAAAACAAAGGTGAATGGGATAAGTGAGAAAGGTGTGAAGCACCCTTCTTGGCTATCAGAATGTCATTCTTTACGCCACTGTTTATTTTCATACGCGTATGGTTTAATTTTTTTGTTTGGTTTCCAAATAAAAGTGATTTTAAGTTAGTGGGTGTAGCCTGCCTTTTGATGTTGCAACCTATATAGGAGAAAATATTAGTCATTCGATCAATATTTATTGAGCACCTATCATGCACAGGTACTTAGAATTAGGAAGATAAGTAATTACTGCCTTATAGTTGGGAGATATTCAATTATTAAAAACAGATAAATGTCTATGTTACATGCTAATATATATGTATTTGATATAGATACATAATTCTAAATTTGAGACTTCTGCGTGTGTGATAGCTTTTTGAGGTGTCAATTTAGGCTAACCTGTGAGGGCAAAAGGGAGGACAACAGTCACTTTATAGCATGCACCCCCTTCTTTGAGTAACCTAGTCAAATACTAACCTAGGTGCTGCAGAGATGGGATTTTTGCAGATATAGTTAAAGTCCCTAGTGATTTGACTTTAACTTATGGAGATTATTCTTGGTAAGTCAGAACTTTTGAATTGAGTCCTAAAAAGGGACTAAATTCTTCATGGCGAGAGAGACCCACAGCAGCTGGGTCTATAATTTCTCTCCCTTTGCTGGGTTTGCACTTCCTGACTGCCCTGCCCTTGCCTCTGTCAGTTTCTGCCTCTCTCTCTCTGTCTGTCTCTCTGTATATATGTATGACATATATATGTTATATATATATATAATATATACATACATACATATATATATTCTACTGATTCTATTTCTGTGATTGCATCCTGACTGATGCACTGAGATTTTAAAATAATACTGTGATCTCATTTAACATGTATTTTATGCTTTGAACAACTACCATTTCTCATGAAATTCAGAAGACGTTGTTCATAAATCTAGGCAAAAATTACCCAGATGTATTTCATGAGATCTGGTTGACCCAATTCACTGCCTTTGCTTAACATCTTTGGTTAAACAGTGAAAGGCATCTGGCCACCGGGTGAGTTTCCCATGCGATTCCACCGCTCACGCTTGCAGCTTGTTCTGGCTCTGTTCTGGAATGGTCGTCTCTCCAGCTGGCGGGATGGGAAAGCAACGTGTGCCAGGCTCTGCTGGAACGTTTTGAAACAACATTGCATATAACGTAATTAAGTGGGGACGACTGAAGACTTAATGCCTTCACTGACTAGAGTCAAGTCTGAGCTGAGTCCAGAAGCTTTATCTTATTTTAAAAGAGGAGAAAATAAAATTTACAAAAAACAGAACTATGCAGTAATCCTTTTGATCCCATCAGAATATAAAGAATTTTTCAGAGTTATTTAATTCAATTTTAATAATTTTATTCATAACAGATTTTGAAAGAAGTGTATACTCAAAAAACAAAAGAGAGAAAGTGTAAGAAAGGATGAAGAACCACCCGTGATTCTACCAGAGATAACGATCGTTGTGACCTTAGTTATGCAGAGTCTTTTCATTGCATATCTTTTTTTTTTGAGTCCGAGTCTCACTCTGTCACCCAGACTGGAGTGCAGTGGCCGCTCCAGGCCACTGCAGCCTTGACCTGCTGGGCTCCAGCGATCCTTCCACCTCAGCCTTCCAGGTAGCTGGAACTACAGGCGTGCACTACCACACCTGGCTAATTTTTTGATTTATTGTAGAGGTGAGGTCTCACCAAGTTGCCCAGGCGGGTCTCAAACCCGCGGGCTCAGGCAATCCACTCACTTCAGCCTCCCAAAGCAGGGGATTACAGGCTGAGCCATCGAGCCCGGCTCATTGCATATCTGAATAGTACTTTTCCCACTCTACTGTGTATCAGAGGAGGCTGAACTCTGAAAAACTATACTTATCTGGTTCCCTTGTCAAATGGCCTCTGATGGTTTCAGTTAACAGAAATCTCTGTGGGCAAGTGGGAGGATTTAGGCTATTTCTTGCTATTCTTCTCTGTTCGAGAGTCAGTATTTCTGGCAATGGTTTTAGATCCCTCCAGAAAGTCCTATCCTTTGTGGTGATCCCAGCAGGTAACCTCTTTATTCTAGCTTCTTTTGGATGGCTCTGGGCTCCTAATGTATCTCCTTTTTTTTTTTTTAAACTTTTTTTCCTTTTTGTGTATTGTTAGTTTTATTTTTTATTTTAAAGATGTGGGGTAAAATTCAGGGTTAGGAATACAAATGTTCATATGCTGGTACCCTTGTTGATGAGTGTGCTCCTCCTTCCCCTGGCAGTTTCCCACTCCTGCCAATCCCATCCCCTTCCCCTGGCAGTTTCCCACTACTGCTACTTCCCTTCTTATAGTATTATGATAATTGTTCAAGGTCCACTTATGAGTGAAAACATGTGGTACGCAGTTCTTTGTTTCTGTGATAGATCACTCAGTGGTATAGGCTCTAAGTTCATCCAAGTTGCTGCAAAATTCATAATTTTGTCCTTCTTTATGGCTGCATAATATTCCATCATGTATAGGTGCATTTTTTAAACCCAGTCCTCTTTCAATGGGCAGCATGGTTGGGTCCATGTTTTTCCTATTGTGAACAATGCTACAATAAACATGTGTGTGCAGGTATCTTTTTCATACAGTAATTTGAGTTCCTCTTGGAAGATTCCCAGTAGGAGGATCGCAGAGTTATATGGAAGGTCGATTTTTAGATCTTTTAGAAATTGCCAAACTGTTTTACACAGAGATTGTACTAGTTTACACTCCCACCAGCAATGTAGAATTGTTCCCTTTTTGCCGCATCCTCTCTAGCATCTGTTGATTTTTGAGTTCTTTTTTTTTTTCATTAATCAGTATTTTTTATTATGGTTTTGTGGGGTACAGTTAAGGGTTAGGTGTACAATGACGTTTCATTCAGGCACCCTGTAGATAAGAAGTGTTTTCCCATCCCCCGACAGATATTTGCTACTGTTAATCCCATCCCCCTCCCCCCCATAGTTTCCCAGTATCATCAGTCATTTTCTTATAGTATTGCATTGGATGTTCAAGGTCCATTATATGAGTGAGAACATGTGATATTTGGATCTTTGTTTTTGTGAGAGGTCACTCAGTATTATAGACTCTAGTTCCATCCAGGTTGCAGCGAAATTCATGATTTTGTTCCTTTTTATGGCTGCGTAGTATTCCATCGTGTATATGTACCACATTTTTTTAATCCAGTCCTCTTTTGATGGGCAGCATGGTGGTTTCCAGGTTCTTGCTATTGTGAACAACGCTGCGATAAACATACGTGTGCAGGTATCTTGATTTTTGAGTTCTTGATGATGGTCATCCTGACTGGAGTTAGGAGGTATCTCAGTGTGGTTTTAATTTGCATTTCTTTGATGACGAGTGAGGCTGAGCATTTTTTCATGTTTCTGCTGGCTGCTCATATGCCTTGTTTTTTCAGTCCCTCTCAACCTTAGGTGTGATAGTGATGTTGTTATTCTCTGCTTTGTTGATTTTTCCCTATTTGACCTTTCGGTTTTTCTAGTACCTTTATAAATTACTTCTTATGAATAAAATTCTTCTGTTGAACCATCTGACAAAGGCATTTTTTCCTTGACAATTCATGGATAAACCACTCACTCTGTTAATGTATCCTTTTCCATGGCCTTACATTGCAAAACCTACATCTTATTTTCTATCAGCTTTCTTGAGAAATAATTTACTTATTTACCAATTTTAAGTATACAGGTTGATGACTCTTGACAAATAGATACAGACATGTAACCACCACCTCACACATGATGTAAAACATTTTCTTACCCTTCCAAATTCCCTTGTACTGCTGTTTAGTTAATTCTCACTCCATCACAGCCCCTAGCAACCACTGATCTGCTTCGAAAGTTTCACATAAAGAAACTCATACAATATGCTGTCTTTTCAGTTTGACGTCTTTCACTTTGCATAATCCTTTTGAGATAATCCGTGGTGTTGCGTGTATCAGTCGTTCATTTCTTTTCATTGATAAGTAATATTCCTTTCTATAAATAGGCCACAGTTAACTCACCAGTTATAGGACATTTGGGTTGTTTCCCATTTTTAGGTACTATAAATAAAGTTTCTGTAAACATTGGAATATAAGTCTTTTGTAGACATGTGTTTTCATTTGCTTTAGGTGAGTACTTAGAAGTAATATTGTTGGATCTTCTGGAAATTATGTATTTAACATTATAAAAAGCTGCCAGATAATTTTTCATTCCCGCCAGCAGTTTATGAGATTTTTAGTTGCTTTGCATTCTTGCCACTATTTAGTATTGTTAGTCTTTGTCATTTGTTCCTTCTAATAGATATGTAGTGGTATATTGTTGAGGTTTTAACTTGCATTTCCCTGCTGACTAATGATATCGGGCTTTTCTATCTGTGCTTGTCATTTGTATATCTTTTTGGTGAAGTGTCTATAAAATATTTTGCTCATTTTAAATAGAGCTATTTATTTTCAACAACTATTGGATTATTAAAAATTCAACAATAAATTTTAATAGTTATATTTTGTATGCCAGACATAAATCTATAAGTTTTGCAAACATTTTCTCCCACTCTGGAGCTTAATTTTTAAAAATGTTTTTGATACTGTCTTTAAAGAGAAAAATTTAACATTTTGAACCTAGACATGTTACGTTGGCTATATAATATTCCATTTGCTGAATATATTACAATGTATCATCAAACTTTCTGATTTCACAGCTTTACTGCTATAACACTGTTTATTCATCCTTGTAATTGTATCTTGCATGTCCTATGTCATCTTACTTAGGAAAGTGCTTTGATGATTCAGTATTGTTTTGTTTTTATTTGATAAAGAATTTAATATTTTTAACACAGTGGGCTTTCTTTATATTTTAAGTTCCCATTGGAGCGCATAAAAAACAGTCTCTAAATCACATAAATTAAACTTCCTTTAAAGGAAAGTGCATTTTCTCTTTGTCCCTACTTCCCACCCTGAGATTTAGGGATTCTTGTTAAACTGTGCATTCAATACTATGATTATTTTTTTAAAGAAAACTTTGAAAAAAATTAAAGTCATACTTTCTCGAATACTTGAAATTAAAATCATACTTCTGAATAATCATGGTCAATTGACCTTATGTATTTAATTAAATGGCAACAAAGGGATAACAAGTTGCAAATCCAACCGAAACAAGAGAATGAGAGAGAAGATAACAGTAGATGAGAGATTCAATGGTTCTCTTTCTCTTTTTCTTTTTTAAACTGGAAATCACGTGGAGAAGTAATAGTTAATTAGCAGAATGGAGACAGCAACTCCATAGGTGATAGAGGGAGATATTAATGAGAAACCGCTTGATTTTCTTTGCAGAACTTGGAAACCAAATAATTAGCAAATTATAGCTGTTGTATGCTTGTTGAGGGATGCTTACAGCTAGTCATGTATCCTAATCAGGCAGAAAAATGGAGGTTTTATCCCCCGAGAACTGACAAACACCTGAAAAAGAATCCCTGATGTTTTTATGTCCCTTTAGTGGGGAAGCAAAGAAAAAAACTTTACAACTGATAAAGTCAAGTCCTTTCCTTCACTCCATTGATGTCTGCTTCATGTCTGAGTGTTTTTAGGTTAAGTATTAATGAATGACTAAAGATCACAAGATTTTTGAAGAGAGCTTTCTATTTAGAGAATAATTTTTAAAAAATCTTTTGCTTTTTATTTTCAAAATGCTTTAGTGAAATAGCCCCACTGTAGAAGTATTCCATAGCAGTAATGAAGAACAGGTGTAATCTGGAATGTGTGGATATTTTTGTTGACCTTAGCTACTGAATTAGCTTTATTTCGGGATTCAGACATAAAATCAGTTCGGTAATGTCAATACCAAGGAGACATTTTTGGAGGTACATGTTAGTATAGTAATCCTTGGAAATGCTAAGAAGGTATTTCTATTTTGAAACATCTTCCCCTACAACATTCATAATACTGTAGGCAACAGACATCACACCTGAAGCTGTCATTTAAAACTAATAACCTGAAAATACAGTTTATTGTATACATTATTCCTTGGAATAATACAGGTAAGAGCCCTGAGCAAAGGTATATGGATGCAAATACAGATGGCACAGATGGGTCCAAGGAGTTCTTCCAATTTGCCATTTAACATGAAAACAAGAAAAGAAAACTTACAAATCTATAAGAAACAGAGCCAATTCAGGGAATAAGAAAGACATCTAAAAAAAATCTCTAAGGAATATTCCCAGGTGAACAAGTTAAACATACTAGTATAGGCAGCAAAATAAAGATGGCATAAAACAGATACATTTAGATGACAGAAAAAAGAGTTATCGGAAGTAAAAAGAAAAAGACTAGTTAAAATTTAGAAAGTAGTTGAAAAGTTGGATAATAAGGTCAGAGAAATTGTTCCTGGTGTAATCCAAAAAATAAACAAACACAACAAAGCAAAACAAACAAAAAACAAGAGTAAAACCAGAATAGAAGGTTGAAAGTTTTATTAAATGGATTTTAGAAATGGATAACAATAAAAACATGAAGAAAGTTATAGAAATAATGCAAGAAAAAAATGTCCATAACTGAAGAGCATAAGTCTCAAAAAAGACAAGTAAGTCTGACACAATGAAAGAAAAAGGACAATGTTAAACTACATTATCATGAAATTTTAATACCTTAGAGATAAAGAGAAGATCTTTAGACTTTCAAGAGGAAGAAGATAGTTCGCATACAAAGGATCGAAGTGGAACAAAATCTCTCATCAAAAAAACTGGAAGCAAGACACAAATGGAACAGTGGTTATGATATTCATATTGAAAATGGTTGCCAATTATCTATCAAGGATAAGAATAAAATAAATATATTTTCCAAACAAAATCATGGACTTTGCAACAAATTGGATGGGGTTGGAGACCATTATACTGAGTGAACTATAACATCAACAAAGAGCTGAATACCACATGTTCTCACTCATAAGTGGCCATGAACATTAGTCACATGAGCACAAGGGAGGGATCGGCAGTCGCTGGGCACCGCTAGGGGAGGGAGGGAAGAAAGAGGGTGGGGGGCATGTGACAACAAAGGGTACTTGGGTCATTACCAGAGGGGAATGGGGACCAGTTAGAAGCCCAGATGTCACCTGTATGCAGTCTACTTATGTAGTTAATCCTCAGTTGAACTCTATATTCCTGTAATAAATAAAATTTAAAAAAAATACATTTTCAAACATAAAAAATTTAAGACCTGTGATCGTAGTGTACACTTCCTGAAAAGTTATTGGGGAATACTCTTCAGGAAAATATGGGATAAATTAGAAAATTGTAAGTCATAAGATTACTGAAAAGGCAGACCCAACAGTGGAGAGAAATAAAGGACCATCTAAAGATGCCAGTAAACAGACCTTCTAGGACACAACAGTTTAGCAGGGCCAACCAGCCCAGACTGAAGCAGACACTCCAGAGGCTCAAAGAAAAAATATAGAAGGAAAAAAAGTAAAATGATGCATGAGATTTTATGTATGTATATGTATACACACACGCGCACGCACATGCACACACACACACACGCACACACACAGGTATATATCACTCAACTGTCCTTTGTGTAACACTTGTCAGGACAAGATAATGTAAACACAAGCTTTTATTTAATATATTAACATTTATATGTCAATATTTTATATATTGAATAATAATAATGTATAACATTTTATTTAATATATTAGCATATATGTATATTAATTAGGAGTATGGAGGTGGGTAGGTGGGGTGCAGGATGATGGTAGTGTTAGAGAGGTAGATCTGTATCCACTACAAAACACAGTTGACAAATTATCATAATACTATAAGAAAGGGATTGGCAATCGAGGGAAACTGCCAGGGGAGGGAGGGGCATACCTCATCAACAAAGGTACCTGCATAATGAACATTTGTATACCTAACCCGGAATTGAACACCACATCTTTAGAATAAAATAAAAAAAAAAACAGTTGACAGATAATACCTAAAACTGAGAAGCTAAAAATAGCAGTATATGTACATTAAAAAAAATACAGAGATGTTCCTATCAGATGCTAAGGAAATGGAGGTAAATACTGAAAGAAACAGCTGAAAGAGTTGAAAGTAGCTGGCTTTTAGGAGTGGAAATTGGTAGTGGAAATGAATGAAGCCAGATTTGCTATTTTTCATTACCAACCGTTTATTACGACATTAATGATGGGCATACATTACTTTGAAAATTGTATTGAAAATAATCGAGACCCAGGACTTATAATGCATACATACTACTATCACCATTAATTTCTGGCTAACTATCAGGGGGAAATAAATAAAATAAAAATCTTTTGTTGTATCTTAAATATCTTTACTTAAATCAACATTGCTTATACAATAAAATTACTTTAATATATTCCTGACACAATAGTAGAATCACTTTAATATGTTCCTGATACAATATCATTTTTGTGATTTTCAGTAAATCAGAAGTCCTAACACAAGATTCATTCAAGTCATTTGATTTAGTAGTTTTAGACACTGCTTCTGTAACATCTTTCATGGTATATACTTGTAGATTTTTACTACCCCTTGACTATGATATATGCTAACATTTAGCTTTAGGTGGTACATGTGACTAAATCTTAGCAATCACCCAAACTTGTCTCATGGCAGGAAGAACAAGTAGTCTATATATTTCAAGTTATTGAATTACATAAATAGTGTTTTTTTTTTCCTTAGCTATGAAATGAAACAGGTGCAGAAATCTCATGTGTGGACATGATGATGGAGCAGGTTATATTAACCTTTTCAACAAGACATTTGGGACAGGCAGTTAATCTATGAAGCCATCAGCTGGAAAACATCACAATCCTTACTGCTTTATCGAAAAACTGTCTAAAATGATATATATGTATATATATTTGGGTGTTAAGAAAAAGACCCCTTCCGAAAATTAAAATAGTAGTATCTTAACCTCATTTGAGAATTGTGACCCTATCAGATTCTTCCTATTTGATGGTGGATGTACTGTGTCTTTTGCAGTTGGATAAAACTCCTAATTAAGTACACAAACACAAGAGAATTTGGAAACTCTAGAAATCTGTCTTTTGCGGTTGGATAAACCACCTAAATTGAGTACTCAAACACAAGAGAATTCTGTAGAACTGACTGCTTATAACATTGTTTATGAGAGTTGGTATTTGAAAACAATTATTAGAAACCTTAAATGGGTAGGAATTTGTATCCAATCAGACGGAAGTCTTGATTTTCATGTGGTTTATTTCTTATTTCAAGTTCTCTTTAGATAATATTTACCTGAAAGATAGTTCCATATCAAAATAGATGGGTCCTGTTCTGAACTGTTTTCTTTTTCTTACTGATTTGTGGAATCTATTTTAATATAATACAAAGAGGAGGAAATAGAATCAAACACTGGAAAAAGTGTGCTTGTTGTTATGAAGACTGAGAGAAAGCTTTTCAACTGAGGAAAAAAAGTGACTTTATTTCTTGAGAGGGAAGGAACTTATTTTGTTGTAGTCAAAAAGAAAAAAAAAAGGAAGCAATCAGGAAAAACCTAGAGATTATCTAAAGAAAGATTAGTGGACAGTGCTAGAATTCCTAAAATGATGAGAAGAGCTATATAATTCAAAAGCCGAAATTAAAAACTGGTTAAAAAATGTGGTTGACCTGTTCTTCATTTTTCTTGTGTAGATAGAATACATAGAGTATTGCATGCTCCTCTAATTTAATAGATGAGGTAGAAATCAGAGTAATTCAATAAGTAGAGCAATAAAGAATGCATACTGTTTTCATGCGGAGATGTCAACGTTGAGAACATTTCCAAATGTTTGTTATGGGCAGAAGAGTGCGAATGTTCATTCAAGTCAGAGAATGCTCTTTATGGATTTTTTTCTTTCATGTACACATTTCCAGGAGTATTCGGGATCCTTTTCATGGTATTTGAAGTCTGACTGTTGTTTCTGCCAATGAAATGTTAACTGTCTGCTCATTAACTGAGTTTAGGAGTTGGCTTGCATGAGCTTCAGGGCATATGGATCCACCAGAATTCCCAGAAGAACCCTTACAGGTTTGCACTGGAAAACCTCAAAGCAAATGCAGAATGTGGTCTTACTATGAATTCAGAAGTGAGGCATCTGGGCACATAAATGGACAGTTGTTAATTTGCGAGCTTAATATTCAAATGAAATTGTAATGCTGTTTGCCAAACTTGGCTCAGGAATGAAAATAGTTATATTGTATGAAATAAGTGATTTCAGACAATACTTGTTTTCTAAAATATTTTGTTATGATAATGTAGCTACCTTTCAAACATTGTGATTTCTGTCTCCTAAAACATTTGGATGGTCTCTAGGACAGGGTTGTATGATTCTCATCTATGCCTCTACAACCTGGGAAAAAATTAAATAAGAAAGTCTTGACTGGAATGCATTGGGATTCATGCCAGTCTTTTTATCATTTCTTGAGAGCCTATAGAAAGTTTTTGGGTCTCAGAATAACAGCTGTCTAGACTGATTGTCTCTTATAATCTCCTTTGTTCAGTCTATGCTTCCTTGAAATAACTGTTAACTTTTAGTACTGCAGAGACATGCCATTCGTCTATGCTTCCTTGAAGTAACTGATAACTTTTAGTACTGCGGAGACATGCCATTGATACACCCTTTTCTTCTGTTCCTTCTTCTTTCCTCTTTTTTCTTTCTTGCAAGGGCTAGATTCACACCAATGTGAAGAGATATGAATAAAGTAGTATAGGTCTAATAATACAGAGGCCAGAAGGAGATTTAATATTTAAAATAAATTGGCATAAACACAGAAAAGTAAAACTATATGAATTCTTAGAATCTTTGCTAAACATTTGATAGTTTCTATTCATAGCGAAATAGCCTGGAATGTCCATACAACTGCAAACTATTCTTTCTAGTTGTTTTTTTAAACTTATTGCCTCAACAGCTTCTTTTTAAAAAGTATCTTCCATTTTTTTCACATAATTTCCATATAAATCTAGCTTTAATACTATACAAGTTTGGAAAACATGGACTATTTAAAGCTCAATATTAATATTTTGGTATATTGGAAATCAAAGAATGTCAACAGATATATTAACATGGTGACATGACAAATTTAATTCCATGATTATTTTATTTTCTAAGAGTCAGATCATAGAAGGAACTAATGGAAGAGTCGATTGAGAAGATGGTGTAATACTGCAGCTCATGAATTTCTAGTGAAGTGTTGATTTTCTTTTTTTTCCCCTCTTTTAATTTTTATTTTAAAATTGTGGGGCACAATTCAGGGCTAGGTATACAAATATTCATTATGCAGTTTCCCTTATTGATGAGGTGTGCCTCCTCTTCCCCAAGCAGTTATCGACTACTGTCAATCCCACCTCCCCACCCACCCCCTGTAGTTTCCCGCCACTTTCAAAACTTTTCTTATAGTAATACGGTAGTTGTTCAAGGAGGACTCATGAGTGAGAACATGTAATACTCAGCTCTTTGTTTCTGTGAGAGATCACTCAGTATCATAAGATCGAATTCCAACCAGGTTGCTGCAAAGTTCATGATTTTGTTCTTATTTATGGCTGCGTAATATTCCATTGTGTATATGTACCACATTGTTTTATCCAGTCCTCTTTTGATGGGCAGCATGAAATTCATGAGCTGCAGTATTACACCATGTTCCATGTTTTTGCTAGTGTGAACAATGTTGCGATAAACATACCTGTGTAGGTATCTTTTTTATAGAGTGACTTGAGTTCTTCTGGGTATATTCCCCATAGGGGGATTGCGGAGTCATATAGAAGGTCAATTTTTAGAACTTTTAGGAATTGCCACACTGATTTCCACAGAGGCTGTACTAGTTTACACTCCGACCAACAGTGTAGAAGTGTGCCCTTTTCACTACATCCTTTCCAGCATCTGTTATTTTTTGAGTTATTGATGATGGCCATTCTGACTGGAGTTAGGTGGTATCTCAGTGTAGTTTTAATTTGCATTTCGCAAAGGAGAATTTTAAAAGCAAAAAAAACTCATGTTCCTCTCAAAACCACTTCTCTACTTGAAGGTGTAATAGAGTAAGATTCAATTATTCCCGGTAGATGTAGTCACTTGCAGCACCAAATTTAAAAAAAAAAGCAAAAACAAAACCTTTTGCCTGCCAAAGTGTTAAGGAACATTGTGTTCACTTGAACTCCACCATACCACTGAAGAGATAACTGGGTGCAAACCAGAGCAAGAAAATCAATGCTTCAAGGAGACCAAGAACCTCACTGA
Source organism: Carlito syrichta (assembly GCF_000164805.1). Classification (NCBI taxonomy): domain Eukaryota; kingdom Metazoa; phylum Chordata; class Mammalia; order Primates; family Tarsiidae; genus Carlito; species Carlito syrichta. The sequence continues at coordinate 172,231 of NW_007251123.1, read as the reverse complement.
GACTCTTGAACAAACAGACTTAATTGATACCCATATCAATTAAGTCTGCACTGTTGGTGGGAGTGTCAACTAGTACAGTCTCTGTGGAAAACTGTGGCGATTCCTAAAAGATCTAAAAATCGACCTTCTATACGACCCTGCAATCCCCCTACTGGGAATATACCTGCAAGAACTCACATAACTCTATAAAAAGGATACCTGCACACGTATGTTTAATGCACCATTTTTCACAATAGCAAGAACATGGAACCCACCATGCTGCCCATCAAGAGAGGACTGGATAAAACAATGTGGTACATATACACAATGGAGTATTACGCAGCCATAAAGAAGAACAAAATCATGAACTTCACAGCAGCCTGAATGGACTCAGAGTCTATAATGCTGAGTGATCTTTCACAGAAACAAAGAATGTTCTCACTCATAAGACCTTGAACAACTATTATAATACTATAAGAAAAAGATTGGTAGTAACGGGAAACTGTGGTGGTGGGGAGGATGGGGAGGAGGGATTGGCAGTAGTGGGAATATGCCTGGGGCAGGGCACACCTCATCAACAAGGGTACCTGCATAGTGAACATTTGTATCCCTAACCCTGAATTGTATACCACATCTTTAAAATAAAAAAAAAAGTTAAAAAAAAATTCTCCTTTGCCATTAGAATTATCATTGACAAGGAGCATATTTTCAGAAGTAAATTCTCTGAGTACTGATTCCACCTGAAATTACTATTTATTAATATTTATTCAGGCTTTTAGTAGACTAAGAATGAAAGTTATGTTCTTGCCCATTTTAAGAGTCATCATTTAACTCAACAAGAACAGTAATTTTGAATTTAGAACATCCCTTAATATAACCCAACAAACACAAAGCATGTTTTATTATTTGGTTGGGTAAAACATATTTCCTCTCATTTTTCTTTCATCTAACTTGCCCCTCCTGTGAAATTTTACCACAGTTTTGGTTGATTTTTAAAGAAAAATCTTTGTGTGTTTGAGCAGAGACATATCTGCTCAAAGCTGGCTTTAATCTTTCTGAGAAAACAGGCTTTTGAACCAAAATTTATACTACAGTTTCATGTCAAAACACTAAGTGAACCTTTTAATATTTGCTAATAACTATCATTACAAGAAAAACATACTACATTGCAGGTTGAAGTGTCTTCAAATACATGAAGAGACAAAAAATACCATAGTTGTAACAATGCTAATACTTGTAACATACAGTCAAAATATAATGCATCATGGCCTGCTTTTTAATTTATTAGAAGACCTTTTTTGTCACAGCCTTCAATAGGCTGCACCTTTTTCACGTCTGGATCATGTAAGATCGGCGCCATTTTTTTCCTTTAACAGACAGTAAAATGTCACTGGTAAATCATTACCCTCATCACCTCAAATAACTCAAAGCACTCCTGTCAAAATGCTGGAGAGAATTCACATGATTACAAATAGTCTTATCATCACCCATCTCAGGAAACCATGAATAGTGTCAAGTAGAGGCGCATACCAAACTAATTTTTAAGCCAGGAGAGGAGTCAGCTTTCAGCCTGTTGAACGTGTTGTTTGTTGGACATGACAGTAGCTCTTCAAATTTCATATTGCACAGGTGATGCCCTGTATTTTTCTCATAGTGATTATAGAGACAAATTGAGTCATCTGCAGTCTCCAAAGCAGTCTTTTATATGACTAACTATGCATATTTGTTAGAAATCTTGGCATATTCTATGTGTCCAGAACTGTAAAGTGTTATTTGGGACCCTTGAGTTTGTGTTTTAGCCAACTACATCCCAACCATAGTTATTCTTTGTCTTCATTCCTAAGTCATATGACAAAAAGCAGATGGGACTGAGGCTGTACCTAGTACCCTGTACTATATGCTAATTCTCTTTAAGCCAGAATGTTGCTAACTGTGCCAAGCAAATATCTCTTGTTTTGTTTTTCCTTTATATAATTTCTTCAGTTACAGATTCAGATGAATCTCAGAGTGGAATCATATACCTGTTTGGAATAGTCACTGATGTTTCCATTGGTAAATGTGCCCTTTCATTTGTATGAGAAGCCAAAAACAATTAGTATTCTAGTTGAGTTCACATTATTGCAAATGATAAAAGCATATGGCCAAATATTCTTTTTATGCCAGATTCTACTTACTAGTTTTCACTTCTGGAGTCAATAAAGGAATCAATTTCATTGAAAAGGAAAATTCAATAAGAAAATCCTTTACTATATAACTGTAATTATAGATGAGCATTTCTTTTGTGAAAGAAAGAAGAAATATAAATAGCAACTCCCTTATAGATCATTCAGCAGAACATGAAATAACTATGTAGACAAAAACGGGCTATATTTTCATTATTCCTTACATAGAAATTCACAAAGAAGGAATTTGTCCTTTTTTTTTCTGACTAAATCATTGTGATATGTCATCATGATAGTGTATATACAGGAAAGGAAAATCATTGTAAATACGTTGGATAAAGCAATAATTTAAAAACTGGATGCTCCTTCTTCAACACATTGTTTCAATTGTTGAAGCTCCCATCTGTGAACTGATTTGGAAAATATTGAACTGAGCTGCACAAATGTCTTTGGCTCTATAGAAACTACATTCTTTTTTTATTCTTATTTTTATTTTTTGAGTTGGAGTCTCACTCTGTCACCCAGGCTGGAGTGCCATGGCATACTCATGGCCACTGCAACCTTGACCTGCTGGGCTCAGGTGATTCTTCCACCACAGCCTTCCAAATAGCTGGAACTATAGGCATGCACCACAATGCCCAGCTATATTTTTTTTAATTGTAGAGATGAGGTCTCTCCAAGTTGCTCAGGCTGGTCTCGAACCTGTGAGCACAGGCAATTCTCTCACCTTGGCCTCCCAAAATGCTGGGATTATAGGCATGAGCCACAACACCTGGCCTGAAACCACATTCTTACTGTCTAGGTTACCTATTTAATGACCTGGTTATCAATACCAGTGTATGTGAAGTCTACTTGAACATACCTAAGTGCTGTTGACTTTGTATAAAACCCAGAGAATTTCTTGTTAGAGAGTGAGTTGCTTCATTAATTGTATTATTCTTCTAAGACTGTTTTTGTCCTTAATATACAGTTTTAAATTATTGTAACGCTGTCTTTGGTTGGAATCCAAATTATAAATTTGAAAAGCAATTGATTTATTTACATAATAATTATTCATTGAGAGGATTATGTTATGTTAAATAAGGTACTGAAGTTTTGTAGAGTTAAGTCTTAGTGACTTTAACCTTGGCATTCTCATTCAAGTCTAGAGAATTAATTAGCCTGTTTGCTAGCACCTTCTTCACCCTTGTGTAACCCTTCAATTCCTTCAATGCATGGTCATTCCACAAGTTTCCAAAAATGTTTTCCTCAGGGAATAGAGAAACCCAGTGGCAATTAAGCATAAAAACAAAATTGCATATTCACTTCTGTAGATGCGTGTGGGCAAATCTTATTTTTTTAAAAAGTCTTGATTCAAAAAATCATGATAAATAAGGTATTAACAAATATTTGCAAAGTGAAGTGAAAAATAATTAAAGGTATGATTGAGGCCAAGTGTGGTGGCTCAAGCCTGTAATTCCAGCACTTTGGGAGGCCAAAGCAAGTGGATTGCTTGAGCTCAGGAGTTCAGGACCAGCCTGGGCAACTTGGTGAGACCTCATCTCCACAATAAATCAAAAAATAAGCTGGGCATGGTAGCGCATGCCTGTAGTTCCAGCTACTTGGAAGGCTGAGGTGAAAGGATAGCCTGAGCCCAGCAGGTCAAGGCTGCAGTGACTGTGAGCATGCCACTGCACTCCAGCCTGGGCAGCAGAGTGAGACTCCAACTCAAAAAAAAAAAAAAAAAAAAAGATTGAACATTTGTGATGTCTTAAAAATTGTCAGGCAATAAAACTATTAGGTTGAATGGGTTAATTAATTCACACTTTTGACCGTTATGTTTTTAAGCACTATGCTTCATTCACATTTGTCTTCTCGGGAGGGGATATGGTTTGGATTCACGTCAGCATATCTAATTACTTTAGTACTTGAACAGGGACTCTTCATGTAGAATCTATTGGCCCAATGTATAAGGGACTGCTGAACTTGTTAAGTTGTGTAATTTATGATACTTTTTTCTAGTGATGAAGCCTGTAGTTTTATCAAGTTCTCTAAAGAGCTCATATCCCAAAGGGTTTATGTCCCCCTGTTAATCACCAATAGAGGATTGAAATGATGACAGCAATAAACAACATCATTACCAAGTCCACAAGTTCAGCATCATACATAGCCCTCAACACTGAAAACGTATTTCTGTCTTCAAATATCCCCAACATTTCTCACTGAGATTATAGAATTTGCTTCCGAATGCATCTCTGCCTACAATCCAGGACAAGTGGTTTTTCTAAGGTACAAATCTGATTAAATCACTCCTCCTGCTGTTTAAAACCTTCATGATTTCCATCTGTTCTCTAACAGAGATATTACCAAGCGGCATAAATGCAAAAATTCTCATGATGTAATGTGTCACATAAAGACTAAAGAAAATCTTATGTTTTTATTCCCTTTCTGAGTGGCCTAAGTTTCAATGTACCATGACTGTTTTTTTAAATCAGAAATATTAATGATCTATTTTAATTGTTTGCCTTCTACTTTTTTTTAAGATGTGGGGTACAATTCAGGGTTAGATATGCAAATGTTCATTATGCAGCTACCCTTGATGATGAGGTGTGCCCCCGTTCCTTAGGCAGATTCCCACTACTGCCAATCCCACCCCCCTACCCCGCTGACAATTTTCCGCTACTGCCAATCCTTTTCTTATAGTATTATGATAATTGTTCAAGGTCCACTTATGAGTGAGAACATGTGATACTCATTTCTTTGTTTCTGTGAAAGATCACTTAGTATTATAGACTCTAAGTCCATCCAGGATGCTGTGAGATTCATGATTTTGTTCTCCACTACTTCTTTTATTTTCTTTTTATGTTTTATTTATTTTAAGGATGTGGTGTACAATTCAGGATTAGATATACAAATGGTCATTTTACAGGTAGAATTTGGGCACTTACCATGATTTCTAAGTAACAATTCAATATGAACACAGATGAAAAAGGTTTGTCATATGGGAAATAGCTAAAAAGCTAACTTGAACTGCAAGGATAAGATTGTTCCATGTAAGGCTATCCAGAGGGAGTCATGTTTATTTGGGATCTTAAGGGGTAAAGAGTGTTCCAAGCAGAGGGAATAACTTCTACTGTTTGCCATACTCTCTTGCCTGGCAAATGTCTATCTTTGACACTAAACTATATATTTTTTAATGTTAGGGACAATTTCATATTAAACGATGTACATTCACAAGGTTTTGGTTACTTGTGAATTTAATAGGAATGACCACAAACTCCTCCGTGTATTCATGCCCTATGCCATATGACTTTGCAAAATCTCCTGTTACAGTTAGAGGTTACTCTCATTTTGACAATGGATTGTTTTTGTTAACTTTTTGTTGTTGTTGTTGTTCAAAGAGTATAGAAGTGATGTGTCAGTTCTGCGCCTAGGTCTCAGGAGACTTTGTAAATTTCTCTTTCTGTCTTAAAATTCTACCCAAGGTGCCCTATGAATAAGCCTAGTAGGCTGGTTTGCCGGGTGAGTGATAACATAGGATCAGAAATAAATCTTCTCAGCTGAGACCATCCTAGGCCAGGTAGACTTGAGTTGGCCTTGGTTGTTGATTGTAAACACATGTATAAAAGCCCAGCCTAAACCAGAAGAGACACCTAACTGGTCAAATTGGCAGTCCATAAAGTCATGAACTAAATAAGCCACTAGGTTTTGGGGTGAATTGTTATGCATTAAAAGCTAACTCACACACCATTTCAACTTGTAAAACAAAATAAATCTTGAGGAATAAGTATTATGTTGAAATGTATCAAATAAGTCTGAATTGACTGAATTAATTATTACATTAGTGCACTGTTGCTTGGATTGGATTTGAAACTACAAATTTACAACTTGGAGATGAGAAATTAGTTGGCTACTCGGAATTCCATCTGTCTGTCTTTTATTTTTCGGTAGAAAAACATTTTATACTCAACTTCTCTTTTTATGCTCATTAAGTCCAGATAATACCATGGATAATAAAGATTTGATTAGTTTTGATCATATTTTTGACAGAGTTTAATATCTAGAAACATTTTAATATATAATATGTAATATTATGAACGAAATAAAAAAATCTGAGTATAAAAAATTTATTCAGTAATTTGTGTATCTTCATCATTTAATTGATCTACTTCTCAATTAATTAAACAACTATTTAAGAAAACAATAATTTATTATAAGCCAGGTATAGTGCTGGATTCTGTTAAAGGGGAAATGAACATAAGACAAGGGCCCTCCTTTTTCAAGACTAACGATTTTTTGTGGGTGTTTGGCATACGACCTTGAATTATACATTATGGCTGATGACCTTGAGCGTTGAATTGTAAACTGTAATTCCAGGCAGGATAGACAAGGGCATAATAATAGAGATGCAAATAAAGAGTGAAGAGGAAAATTATCAATTTAACTGAAGAGACTGAGAAAGACTATGGAATAGGTGGTTTCTAAACTACACTTTGAATGATTAATGCCACTGTCATAGGAAGAGAAGCTTGAAAAGAGCATTATTTACTGACATGATGAAACAATAAAAGAACACAGAGATGTTAAAGTATATAACGTGCTTAATCAATTGGGAGTAGTGAGATTCAGGAGGTTGTGGAGTGGAATAAGGGTCAAAGATCAGTTCTTATGTATTGACCTATTTCATAATTTTTAGAAGTAAATGTGGCATGACTTAGAGAAAACAGTATAATTATCTTTGTTTAGGAAGACCTTGAGGGAAGAAAAGTAGAGAACTAGCATACTTGGAAAGATGTCCAGTAGAAGAGTAAGGAAGCAACAGTGAAAAATATCTTTGTAAAAAAGAAGTTCATGATGAAAGAGGGTGAGATCTAGAGCTCAAGTTGTGGAGGAGTTTGCTTTCGTTAGAAACGCGGTCATTTTCTTAATATTTCTTAATATCTGAGGAAAATCAGAGTTGAAGTCAACAGAGTAAGGAAAGTTAGTAGATTTGGTTGTGAGAAGATGTAGAAGTTCTTTGATGAAATGTTGGAGGAATGTGGGTCATCAGATCAATTTATATTCTTAAGTCTTTGCTCATACCACTCTCTCCTGCGGTGTGAAGTGTTCTAGAGGAGGGTTGGATGCACCAGGTGCATGTGAGTTATGACAAACCTTCTAATAATTGCCCTTCCTGTAATTGAGAATGACTTTGCATTCCACCATCTCCATGCAGGTCCTCATTTTTTCTCTCCTGGATTACTTTACTAACTTCCTACATGTTCTTTCTGCCTCTAGTTTCTACTAAGTTAGTCTCTATACCGCAGTCAGAGTGGTTTTTGTAAAGCATATCTTGTCAATCTCTTTACTACCAAAAAAAGTAAAATCTCTTCAATCCCTGTAAGATCACATTCATATTTCCTATTATTGTTCTCAAGGGCTTTGCTGTCCACCTTTTACATCACATCTATTGCCCCTTTATGGTTATGACTTGTGTGAAACTCAGGCAGACATATTTAAAGTTCCCCAATGTCCTGTGCTGTTTTATGATTCTATACAATTGCCACATGCTTTCTTCTGTCATTAGTGGCAGGCGTCCCCTTGTCTAGGTTGAACTCATTCCAGAGTCAACTCAGTGTTATCTCTTCTGGGAAGTCTTCCTTTCCCTTCCTGGCAGAGCTGAGCAATTTTCTGTTTCTCTTCATGTAGCACCTTTTCTCACTTGGGTTATAATAATTGATTGTGAAACTCTGGAAGGCAAAAATTAGATTCTTTTTCATCTGTATGTCTCTATATCTAACATAAATGCTCAGGAAATAACTTTGATCAAGGCATAAACTGGTGAATGAGAGAAATTAAGGTTTTGATGTTTCTAGTGTGGGCACAGGAATGTCATTCAGAATGATAATAAACACACAAGGTGATTTAAGTTTGGATTATCAGAAGATGAATTATTAGAATGACTAAACAAGAAAATTAGGAGTTTGAGTCAAGGTCCTTGAAGAGAAATGGAAAAAAATGTGGAAGTGTAGGCTGGGTCAGTAGTTGAAGGACATCTAGGTATGATGCTTGAGGGAATCACAACAATTTTACATCTTTGACTCTTTCCACTGGTCTTAAGCATGTGGTTAGCTTTCAGTTGTATAGCTAACTTAGCTCTCTTCTTAGCACTCAGAGACATATTTTTATTTCATCTTTAAAAATATAAGATTTTCGCCTTGGGAGGTTGAGGTGAGTGAATTGCCTGAGCCTGCGGGTTCGAGACCCGCCTGGGCAACTGGCGAGACCTCATCTCTACAATAAATCAAAAATTAGCCGAGTGTGGTAGTGCGCGCCTGTAGTTCCAGCTACTTGGAAGGGTGAGGCGGAAGGATCGCTGGAGCCCAGCAGGTCAAGGCTGTGGTGACTGGGAGCGGCCACTGCCCTCCAGTCTGGGTGACAGAGTGAGACTCCAACTCAAGAAAAAAAAAACAAGATTTAAAAAATTAAAATATAGTGTTTGTACATATTTGTGGGATACATGTTATATTTTAATACATATGTAGAATGTGAAATTATCAAGTCAAGGTATTTGGGATATCCATCACCTCCAATACTCACCATTTCTTTTTACTGGGAACATTTCAAATTATCTGTTCTAGTTACTTTGAAATATGCAAAACATTTTTGTTGACTACAGTCACCCTACTGGGTTGTCAAACATTGGAACTTTTTTTGTTTTGTATGTAATATGTTAATTTTTTCCTGACTCAAGAGATGCAATATCTTCTTATGAGAAGGCATGTTCTTGGTGGTTTTTTTGGTCTTTATTAGAAAATCCCACATTCCTGCTACAAGTACTCTCAAATAATTTATGCTCTAAAATGTTTTGCATTTTTATTTTGTAGGGTTTTCAAAATGTGGCATTGTGATTCTATGTTGAAAAATGCACTTGAGTGTAAAATTATACATATAATTGAATTCAATTGATTTTAGGAAAAAACATCCAATGGTTGAGGAGACATATTATTGATCTTATATTATATTGTGGCTTTCAAAACTGATATCATTTCCCCACAATAAAATAATCCTTTCAAACAAATCCTATGAAGGATCTCATTTTTAAAAGAAAAAAAAGCTGAACTGACCTGGTTGAAGATTTAGGTAATGGAGGGGCAGAACCTATTACCAAACGTAGATTCTATTCTCCTTGACACAGAAGCCTTTGAGGAATCCCAATGGATCAATCAAACGCTACCAAACAGTTTTGATAAGGTATTCTCCTACAGAAGCACTAATTTGAGTTATCTTCTATTTATTTCCAGATTGCTTTTGTTGACCACCACCACTTGGACTGTGGTGAGGCTATCCACTTTCAAGGCAGAGGACTGAAGATGAGCCAAGAGTAAAACTGAGGGTGAAAACACAAGGTTAAAAATATCTTTGACACAAAGTGCCTTAAAGAAGTCATTTTTATTTCTGAAATTCTTGAGAAACTATCTTTTAAACCAGCCTACATTGAGGTTGAAAACTCTGACCCCCAAAACACTGATGAGCACCAGTTTGGCACCCATGAGAAAGATGACAGAATATGGGTGAGCAACTTAGGCAATTAGATCCTAGGCAGGTTATTTACACATTTTTTCCCAGTCCTGTGAGAAATAGGAAAAAACAATGACAACACAGTACCAATCAAAATGGCCTTTCCTTTATGTAATTATGGTGATAGTAAAGTAGTATGTTTAACCTTGGCAAAATCAATAGGTGGCAACTTTATAGTGGCTCCTGAATGTATTTTTGGAAGATTTTTGGAGCCACTTAACTCCAAAGTTTGAGTAGTCTCTTTTCCATACCTCAAGGATCAGCAGAGATATTTGACCTAGTCAGTCACTAGATGCAAGAAATACAGCTGCATTCTTCCTAAGTTTTCATTTTTTTCTGTGCAAGATAACTGGAATTGTCTGCCTCTGTCATGTTTCCTCTTCTTCATAACCACACTATCTTTATTATTTATTAGCCAATGGTAATTCACTTTTTATACTCTACTAGAAAATCCTGGTCATTGAATTCTGATAATTGTTATAAATAGAAAAGTTGTGTGTGTGTGTGTGTGTGTGTGTGTGTGTGTGTGTTTAGGAGGGAGACAGACAGACAGATAGACATACACACACATATACATGTGCTTAGTAAGTTAATTACTGAGCTCTAAGTGGTTGATTGGAGTCTGCAGGTTGAATAAATCTGTACATAAACCCCTAGCCTTGTGCCTTCTTCTACTAATGAAAAGAATGCTAAACACACTTAACTTCTTAAATTTTCTTGCATCCTGTTGACCCAGTTCTGAACAGGAAGATATAAGCTGGGTGGTGCTTAGGAAAATCATTCAAAATGCTTTCCTGTCTTGGCTGTCTCCTTCCTCCCCATGGAACATCTATACTATGCCAAAAATACAGTAGCTCTCTGACATCACAGGGGTGAAAACCAGGTACTGATGATGACAGCCACGTAGACAGAGGAATGAGCATGTGATGGTAGAACATTCTAGAAGAACTGCACAAGGCTTGTACCTCCAGCTCTTGTACTTTTTTGTGTGAGACCAACAAGACCATTTCTGTGTAAGCAACTGTTAGCTGGTGTTTCTGTTAATTGAAGCAGCCCACAATTCCACATCAAAACAGTTAAGTTGGGCTAAATATTAGTAAGAGGTCAACCTTCACAAGAGTGCAGGTTTTAATTGAGTTATTATGCACATATTTATATTTAACATAGTAAATAGTATGTTTTTATTTGACTTAAGTAATATTTGGTAAGGTCCCAAATGCACTTCTCCTCAATTGGCTGCAAGACAAGTATGTATTCTTATTGTATAATTAGCATAACTCTACTTGAGGAGTTGAGTGAAAACATTTTCATGAACATCTGCATTCTTGGGGATATTTATGGTTATTTTACTGTCAGTCTGAGATCTAGCTTTATCCTTATGTGGCTAAGGCTCCAAAGAGCCACCTAATTTGATTCACTTATTATTAACTTGACTCTGCATTATATATCTCTCTCATTAAAATACAGGGATCCAGAAGTCTAGGTAACACTGATGAGATCTAGAGGGAGAGAACTGAAGTGATTACTTGACCTATTTCTCATCTAGGCTTTAAACTTGGGTCAAGAAGTTCTTGTGGTTCACTTACAGTTCAATTCAGCTTGCTAAGCACATTAGCGTTAGGGGTCAAAGACACGAGTGGCAATGCACAGGGTCAATACGCTTGTGTGCCCTCTGCACAGCCCCCATGGGAATTTACAGCAGGTTTAGTTGATAAGAGAGTCAGGAACTCTAATGTCTGCCATAATTTGCAGTGAAGACATGCACAGAGGGATGAAATTTGGAAAGCAGACTTTCTTGGGAACCTCGAACTGCAGGAACAGCTATACATTTTATAGATAATGTTCTACATGCAGGGAACATGGCTCTTGTGCTGGAAAAGAGAGTCAGGTTGGCAGGGATGGGAATACGGAACAGACTCTGTAAGAGCAGCTGCTTGTCTGCCCGGTAACATCCCACATGGAATGAGGAAGAATCTAGTCTTGGGAGGGGCGGAAAGTTAAACATTTTAAAGACCAGAAAGAGCTCACGTCAAAACTAGAAAACTTCTATTGTACATATATTTGGACTTGCTGACTTGCAGTCTTTACTACCCTGCAATATGTTTTCTGTTTTTCTGACTTATAGCCTGAAATGAGAGGCAGGCATGTTATGGAAATTCAAATTTGAGTGTCAACCACAGGGGCCTCTTGTTTATAAAGGAGATCTTCTTGACTTATTTGTTGTTGATTTACTTATTAGAACTCATAGTCCAAAATGGACTTTCAGAGAACCAAGGTCTGGAATTCTTTGCTGCTGAGCAAAATCAGTGCCTAGAGTCAGAGGAAGCTATACAGGCTTTCTTGACTACTGAGCCTGATTATTTGCATGTGAACAGAAATTTTTTTGGATTTTGAAAAGAGAACTTTGGAGATTCATGGAGAAACAGGATCAGTTAAAAAAGTTATGGAAACCAATACAGAAACTGGGAAAGTGAAAGAAAAGAGGTGAGAAACACAAATTCAGAAAATGGGCTCTTCTGACTCTAACTTAATGGTTTGAAATTGACAAAGCTGAAGTGAAGAGGTAAGAAAACATTTGCAAGGACTAGGATCTCAGAAGAACCAGGCTCAGAGCCTGATGTCACTGGAAAAGAGGTTAGTCTAGGAATGTTCATGCTGCCACCAAAACTGGAAAAGTTACTGACCTCCCGGTGAAGGCTGAAGCTGAGGAAAGCAGAGTTTGGAAGAGCAGTTTGGATGCCAAGGTGTTCTCATGATTCCCAAGGAAACAGGCTTAGAAAGAAGCAAGAGTGGAATGCCAAGTTCTGAAGCCTGGGGTGGGGTGGGGGGATTCTTTCCCAATCTAGAAATAAAAATGAGACTTTCCTCTGGTGATCAGAAATTACAAACTGAAACAATATCTGAGCAAGGGTTGAGGTTATGGAATGGCAGAGCTAGTCTGACTTGGTATTCTGGTGGAGAAATTCTGAAAGAGCTAAAAATTGAGATCATAGGGAATACAAGGGTCTGAAATGCAGAGGTTCACACATTGTCAATGTAGATTGTCTTGCTTACAGGAGAAAGAGGAGTTCAGAACAGAGACTCCTCTCAGTTCCACATTGAACTCCAGACAAAGGGAGAAAGGTGTACTGGAATAGTGTCATTAGGTAAAGAATTGCATGTAATCTCACGCATACAAATGGACGCATTCTGAATGATGACCATCCTTCATGGGCATTGGCACTAAACAGAAATGTGAGATATCTTGGCCTAGATTTTAAGATCGTGGAACCATGCTCAAATTACAGGCTGCTAAACTGATCTTGTTTGGTGCTGAGGTTTGCTTATGTTTCCAAATCTTCTGTGTTTTATTTACATGTATTTTGACAGCACCCAGTAACTCTGAACAGATTGTGCTCTATTTGGAGGAGTCCGTCATAACTTCAGATGGAAGTGTTCAAGGCTTCAATCACCCCAGGCTACTGTTGCTCAAGAAGAGACCCAGGCTCCATCCAGGAACTTGGGTGAGACCCTTCAAGTTGAGACTGAGCCATATAATGAGAAAGTGTACTCAGCAGGTAAATGGAGGATGCCTACTTTGTGTCAGGTTCTGTTTAATGTGCTATCAGGATCATTGTTCCCTGGAGCTTATATTCTAATAAGATATGACAAACAACATACAATAAATATGATAAAAGGAAAAATATGCTGTTGAAAATGAAGGAATAGGAGAAAGTGGATTAGGATGCCAGGGTGAAGGTCTGGGGAACGGTTTGCAGTCTTAAATAAGGCATTATAAGTTGGTGTCAAATGGCAAGTGACCTTCAAATCATGATTTGAGTAAGGGAGATAGCCTTCTGGGGGAGGTCTTGCTTGGGGGTAAAACTTCCAAACAGAGGTGCGTCAGGTGTTAGAGGAACAGGAGAGGCCATTGTGGTGGAATGGGAGTGAGAAAGAGAACACAGCAGGATATGATATCAGAAAGGTGTCGAGGAATATAGTAAGTCACTGTAAGAATGTTTGAATTTCACCTTAATAAAATGGGAAGATACATGATGTGATTTGACGTTTATTTAGTTGATAAGTTTTATACATTTATTTCAATGGTACAATATAATGTTTTGATATACGTACATGGCATGATTAGAGTAATTAATTAACATAGCCATCAGCTGGCTTACTTATCATTTTCTATGATGAGACATTTGAAATGTATTCTTCTAGTTACTTTGAAATATATACTAATTATTAGTTATACTTACCCTGTTGTTCAACAAATCTCAAAATCTAGTCGTCTGTTTATCTGAAACTTTATACCTTTTGATTATTAACTTCCTCACATATCTAAAACGAGAACTACCATATGATGCAATAATCTCACTATGGGGTATATATCCAAGGGAACAGAAATCAACATGTTGAAATGGGGTCTGCACCTCCATATTAATTGCAACATTGTTCACAATAGCCAAGATATGGAAATGACCTGTGTCCATCAATGAATGAGTGGATATATACACAACGGAATGTTACTCAGCTTTAAAAAAGGGAGAAATCCTATCATTTGTTACAACATGAATGAACCTGGAGGATATTATGCTAAGTGAAATAAGCCAGGCACAGAAAGACAAATACCACATGATGTCATTTACAGGTGGAATCTACTAAAGTTGAAGTAATTGAAGTTGAGAGTAGAATGGTGATTATGAGAGGCTGGGGGTGGGGATGGGGAGAGAGAAAATGGGAAGTTCCTAATCAGAGATTTGACATATTTTTAAAAGAGAATTCTTGGGTTCGTGTGCAGAGCAGACAACAGAGTAGCAAGGGTAAAAGATTGTGTCTAGTGTGTTAGCAGGGAAATGAGAAGTGGCTGAGGTTTGGATAAACATTGAAGGGCGTATATCAAAGGCAGTCATAGGATGAATTGATGCGCAGTGTGAGAGAAAGATTAGAATGAGGGTTTTTGTCATGAGCAACTAGAAGACAGGAAGGACCATCGACCTAAGTGGGAAATAATGTGAATACAGCAGGTTTAGAGTAGGAGGAAGGTCAATAATCGAGGTATGAAAATATTATATGCTAGATCCTTTTGCCCATCTCAGAAACTTACTTGTATTGTGGGAACAGGGATAAAATATATATATATTAACATGAGTTACTATGTGGGAAGAAGAAACTAACTAGAAAAAGGTGATGTATTTGTGGTATCTAAGGATGGAAATTTATTTGACATATTTTATAGAGATGATGTTGTATCTTTTGGATTATGTTGTTATCTCTCAGATATACTATAACCTTGCTTAATAAAACTGAGGTAGAGATAAACAAAGGGAATATGGTTTGAAGATCTGGAAGAGCAAGAAAAGCCTGAGAAGCAGATTAAAATTTTTCTTTCAAGAAACATTTCTAAGGAATCATAAGATTGAACCGTCCATCTCATTTGACCCAGGAATGATGGGGAAAATTAGAATAGCAAAATTAGAAAAGAATAGCTTGTACAAGGCTGAAAAGGATTTTATGATACGATTCTCACTTCCTCCTGCAGGGAGAACAAGAAGGCTTCTCGTTTATCATTTAAGTCAATTTAGCTAAATAAAAGTACAAAATAAGGAACAGTCTGAACCATAGATGAGAGACCAAGAGTCCTTCTCTTTCACTGAACTTCCCTAATAAAAATTTTAAAAAATCAAATTTGGGCATAACACAAATGACTAGAGTCTTTTATGGAAACAGCAAAGATGGTACAATCCCTGCCATCAGTATGAAATGCCTTTCTGGTGATTACTAGACTCTCTTGACACTCCACACAGTTGATATGGCAAAATATCCTGGGTTTCCTCCTACTGGGAGGAGTTGCCCCTGTCCTTAGAAGGTTCAGGAGGCAGCAAAAGTAAGACACCAGGAACAGGAGGTCTTGGCAAGCTGTAACTTAGGGGAATTTGACTGTATGCTTTCTCTCGCTGCTGAAAGCCAGAGTAAAGAATCGGACGCAAGTGCCCTTACAAACAATTGCTATGTCTTTAATATTAATCAGACGTTCCGGGAATGTAATAGAATGAATGATTAAAAATCTATAGGCATTAAAATACTCCATGTGAAAAAACTTCATTTTATTTAATTGCAAAGTGTATAAATATGTTAATCTATCTTGCTTTTAAGATAATGAACACACCCTTGGACTAGAAACACACAAAGTCCCAAATTAGCTATGCTAGAACAAATCACCTTCACTTTTAAAGCAGATGTAATCTTTTATTAAGCTTATTGTGGCCAATATGTTTCTTCTTAAGCCTACTTATCTGATTTTTCCTCTCTTCGGCATTGAGGGCAATAATATACATAATTCTAGCCACAGGACTCTTGCTATCAAGATTTAAAGAGGCACCGTTAAAAGACACCCCATATAACTTTGAAGTCTTAATATTATTTCACTACATAAATAACTAGTCATAGGTAATTGAATATGGTTCACTCAGTCACTATAGCCATATTCTACACTGTTTGGAAGACTCAAAACTCCCTGTAAGTGAAAGTAGGATTTTTTCATTTCAAACACCTAAGCAGAAAGAAGGACTCACAGGTAGTCTGTCACCTACTAGTTTGCACATGTGACTGTGTAAAAATAACTTTTCGAGGGTAAAGATCGATGGCTTTCCTTAAAGAACATAGGGACTCAATAACTAATTAGCTTATGTCTTTCTGTTCCTGTAATTAAAAACCATGCTGGAGTCAACTTTCTGAAAGTGTGAAATAGCTATTACAGTATACGGCTTGCTTTTACCACCGCACTCTATTTTTATAATTGGGATGTTTCTTTTCTATGGACCCAGTTCAGCCACAAATTTATATAATTCTTTCTTGTGCCCAAAATATAACATCTTTCTCTAGGGTGAAATGAACTCTTTTAGGAGGAATACTAAGCAAAAGTTTGGGTTAATAAGCTGGACACTAGACATCAAAAACTCTAGATTCTTCTTTTTTTTCTTCAAAACAAACCTGTGCCGATTTTCATTCTGGAATAGGCATCTCATAGTTTACTTTATTTTTCTGACCTGAAAATGACACAGCATGATAGACATTTCTATTTAATTAAAAGGATCTATACAAACAAATTGATCTAGGGAGAGTCTGGTTTTATCATAAGTAGCATTTAAAAGTAGACAGATGAGTAGAAATAACATAATGATATAAAGGTAGATTTGTGTTTTCACAAAAATTAGTTGACAAGTGGAAACAAAATTAGTTGACAAGTGGAAACAAATAAGCAAATAAACCACCAGCCAAATTATTTGATCTACTCAGTACCAAATGTTTTGCAATCAATTATCCAGTTGTATTGATTATAACAATATGGCATTGTCTTCTGCCACTTTCACTGCTGGCTGGCAGTGTATAAAAGTGAGCCCATATTTGATCTGTAGTCATTATTTCAGAGTTTTTTTTTTTTACTTTCTACGGATCTGTAATAACAACATCTGAATCACTCCCTGACTGTTTAGGTCTTAAATATCCTGTCTTCAAAGAAGTCCTGGTTGACACCACCCTATCTAAAGAAGGCCTCTCTCTGTTTAAATGTTTTCTCTCTTACATTTCGTTTTGTTTCATCTCTTTAGAATGCTTATAATTTGCAATTATCTTGTTTTTCTAAAAAAATACTTTGGAGTTATTGTCTATTTTTCTCTTCTGGAATGAAAGTTCCATGAAGACAGGGACCTTGTTTATCTGGTCTGTCAATACCTAACTTAATGTTAGACACAGAAGGCATTCAGGATATAATTGCTAAATACATGGATTGGTGAAAACAGAAGACAGAGCACTATCAAAGTCCGTCACTATTGTCAGTAACTACTTGCTAATATGATAGGAGAAAATAAAGACAAATATGCCCTTCAACAACTGTTTCTGTAGCTCTAATATACAAGCTCTTATCCAGCTTCTATTTGTATCGCATTTGTTAATGTGTCATTAGCTAAAGAAAGTCACATAACCAATCTTAGAATCATTATGGAAGGAGATTACATACGAATGTGGACAAGGGGAAAGATGAGTCATTGAGGGAACAAGTTAGATGACAGTTGCAGTCATCAATGGACTAGGAGTTATATCTTTTATAAAGCTTTGTTATGTCCCCAAATAGATTTAAACCAGCCCAGATATTACATAATTATCACCGAAGGGCTCATGTCAATGCTTCAACGTCTGAGGCAGTGTTTCCTGATAACTCAGTGTTTACACATATGTATGAAACCCAAGGCATGGTTAAAAGTCTTCTTAAAGTAAATCCTTGCTATAAAAAAGTGAAGCCACCAAATATTGAAAACAACGGATATTCATTCTGAGGAACAAAGATGAACACATCAGGAATTAAAGAAGAGTTTGTGGCTACTTAGGAAATCATTAGCTTAGCAAATCTTTCCTACATAATTGGTATTTGAGGCAGCTTAGTGGAAAGGGATGTTATTTTGCTTCTATTAGGCATCAGATATTTAATGCATTCGTATAACACATTTTGAGGAAAATCACCCCTATCCAAGAGGCAATCTTGACTGTGCCATGCAATCAAACTTTATCGTTCATTTTGCACTCATGAGGAAGAGTTCACAGTTCTAATGAAACAGGAAATGTTTTGATGAGCCTAGCAAATTTTTATTGAAACAGTTATAGTATTCCAAAATGATTAAGTAATAATAATCAATGCCATATTCTTTTCTTGTTGTAAAATAAAGATGGTTATTATCATCATGCAGTCTAAGAAAGAATGGGTTGCTTTATTGAGAATCAAGTCATGAAGGAAAATGTACAAGTTGTATAAAGTCGGGTCTTTACTTAGGTTCCTGCTCATAGTCAATGTTCCAGTGCTCTTTGGTATTTGGGATATTATTCCCAGGTATCTCCTGTATGTTATTGGGATTCTGTGGATAAGAAAAAGTTGTGAAATAGTCAAGTAATACAAACCTCCAGAGGCAGAAAGCATCAACAGCTTTCTGTGTTTTCACAGAAAGATTTCACTGTGTGAATCTTTCAGTGATTCTGGTGAAAATGGACTAGATAACAAGATACAATATGATCTTCAAATACAACCATCTGAGAATTATCACCCCAGCTATATCAGCATAGGGAAGAAAAGAGAAACTAATATTTAATGTGAGTATCCTCCAAGAAGTGGTCTGATTACTTCATCTACATTATTTCCTTTAAATATAGGAAAACTTCATGTCAATGGATGTGTGAAATTGTTGATTGACTGACAAAAGAGTTCTTAAAATTTCTATGCCATGCAACATGTTAAACATATAGCAAAAGTGGAAGTTAAATGAAAAATAAAAGAAGGAAGGCAATGATTTTTATATTTCCTTCCTGCTAGCGTCCATCATCATGTTATTTATTAATGTGGTTCTGGATTTTCTTAAAGTGGATCTGTGTGCTACATAGCTATCTTTAAGTAAGCAGACCATAGGATGAAGTATACAACATTTTACTTTCACTTCTTTATGGACATCATCAAAATTGCTTGTATGCAACTTCTACAGCTTGATCACAGACTTTATTTTGAACACTATATGCTGCACCCTTGACAAATGGACATTTGCATAGCTTACAACTTGGAACTGTTGCAATAGTGCTGCTATAAAAATTCTAGTGTATGTTTTTGGAGGAGTACATGTTTTGGTTGAGTATATGCTGGATCAGAAGATATGCAAATGATCAGCTTTGGTAGGTGACATCAGACAGTTTTTCCAAGTGTTTGACCCACTTTATCTCCACCATTGTGTGTGTGTATTCTGGTTGCTTAATATCTTCACCGACATTTAAAAATTTTTCTTTTTTTTTTTTTTTTTTGCATTTTAGAGATTCTTCTGAATGTGTAATGGTACTGCATTATGGATTTAATTTTCTTTTCCCTCATGGCCAATGCAGGAATCACCTTGTCATATGTTTGTTGGCTATGTGTTTACCCTGGGTTGGAGTTTTTGTTGTTGTTGCCGTAGTTTTTTTGAGTTGGAGTCTCACTCCGTCGCCCAGGCTGGAGTGCAGTGGCACAATCACGGCTACCCCAGCGTCGACCTCCTGAGCTCCAGCCATCCTTCCACGTCAGTCTTCCACGTAGCAGAAACTACAGGCGCACTCCACCATGCCTTGTTAATTAATTAATTTATTGTTTTGACGATGTCTCTCCAAGTTGCCCCAGCTGGTCTTGAACCGATGGGCTCAGGCAATCCACTCGCCTTGACCTCCCAAAGTGCTGGGATTACAGACTGAGCCACCGAGCCTGGCTTGGAGTTTTTAAAGAATCATTTTCTTTGCATAAAGGAAAGGAACTTGGAGGAATGATAGTGTTTCCTGACAGCCTCAGTCAGAAACAGAAAAACAAAACAAAGACAAAAACAAAACAGAGGATGTCTTTTTCTGGTCTAGCCTGGCCATTCGTCTATATTTGGTATGTTAACTTGGCCGGTAGGATGAGATTTTGTGACTGGCCAGCATGGGTCAGATATACTCATAAGGATGAACTGCAACTGGCAGCTCCCACCAGAGTAATTTAGTTGAAGTGGGAGAAGACCAGTTGTTTAAAATATAACATACAGGACAGTAGTATCTGCTGTGTTTAGGAAGCAGTCTATTTGAGTGCCTCTCTTAGTAACACAGTTACACTCATTGCATTAACTTAAATGATATACTAGGACCTTATATGGGCTGATAAAAGATGTACCCTCCCAAACCCATTGGTATGCTGAGCTGGTCTTTGCTTCAATGCTCTTAGAAACTTTCAGAGGAATTGACTGGTCCCAGCTGAGTTCTCTTATCAGAAAATACTCTAAGAGTCCCAAAGGGAGGTGAAGAAATATCGATCAGCAAGAATATTATTACAACAGTGAGTAGAGCTGCATCTGCATATAAGCAGTATCACTTTTCAAAAGTGAGACAGCTAAGAAGCAATAGTAATCAAATTGAGATTTGCTGTTGAACTGACTCTTCTCCAGTATTCCATTTATAGGGTGTTTGTGAAATAGTAGTCTAGCTTCGTTGTTAGAGTAAGATTGTATCAGATATTTTTCTATAATTTTTTTCCATAATAACAATATGCATCTATTTAATTCTAGTTAATGATTGAATAGTACTCAGAATATTTTGTTTTCACGGAAATTCAACCAAGCTCTCTTTGATGGATGTTAAAGTTCATCCTATTCTTTTGCTCTCATTGAAAAATTCTTTAGTTAATATCATTGTGAACTTGTTTGTTTCCTACGGCTAAATCCTTAAAAGCGGAATCTGTGGGTCAAAAGCAATGCACATTTAACACTAAATAAGGGCCAGGTGTCCTCCAAAAAGATGGCACTAATGTAACAAACAAAATAATTCCCTGTTGGAAAATATTTAGTGTTTTAAAAGTTTTATTCTGACAATGCTGCAATGACCATTCTTAAAGATACACCTTTGTACACGTGTGAGTATTTCTGAAGGAATGAGTCCTAGAAATGTAACTGCTTGGTCAGAAGGTGTGTGCATTTTCAAATTTGAATTGATAATACTGAATTGTTTTCCAAAGCCTACTATCTATTCAAATGTTCTTCCTCTCCAAATATAAATGCCTGTTTTCTTATAAAATGTTCAACAGTTAAAATTTTTTTTTAAAAAAATTCAACAGTAATGATTGTCAATCTTTATAATTTTGCAGCAGACACAGTAAAAAAATTCCATTTTGTTTTATTTTACTTTTGCCTGATTGCTAGTGAAGTTGAGAATCTCTTCATATTTTTATCATCCAATTGTAGTATTCTGTAAATTATCTATGCTAAGCATTTACTTGAACTGCTCTTTTCCCAAGTAAAATAATTTTAGATTAACTTTATATATATATAAATAAAGTTCTACATTTCTCTGGAGAATTTTTATTTTTCTTAAACTCTAAATACAGTCCAGGTGACAGAGATGATGATGCTTTTGCCTCTCCTACTCTTGTTTATACTTACAGGCTACTTTCCAGTTGCTTTGTAAACAAGCACATTAATTTGAAATCATCAAGTTTTTGTTTGTTTTTTGAGTCAGGGTCTCACTTTGTCACCCAGACTGGAGTGCAGTGGCATGACCACACCTCACTTCAGCCTCAAACTCCTGTGTTCAAGTGATCCTCCCACCTCAGCCTCCCAAGTTGCTGAGACCACAGGTGCATGCCACCATGCCTGGTTAACTTTAAAAAAAAAAAAAAATATATATATATATATATAGTAGAGACGAGGTCTCATCATGTTGCCCAGGCTGATCTCCAACTCCTGGGCTCAAGCAATCCTCCCATCTTGGACTCCCAAAGTGCTGAGATTATAGGCATGAGCCACCATGCCTGGCTGAGATACATTTTTGGCAGGTTCATTTTGTGGTAACCATCCTGCGTTCTAGACGCTCCAAAGGTCAGGTTATTTCAACAGCCTCCCTTGCTGTTAAGATATGAACAAGTACGTTTCATCAATTTCTTAAAACAGTAAAGTCTATTCTTATTTTTCTTTTCTTTTTTTTTTCATTAATCAGTATTTTTTATTATGGTTTTGTGGGGTACAGTTAAGGGTTAGGTGTACAATTACGTTTCATTCAGGCACCCTGTTGATAAGAGGTGTTTTCCCATCCCCCAAGATTGAGATGAAGTGTTTCAACAAAAATCTTTCATAAAACTTGGCATGGAATCACATGTTTGAATTCTATGTTTGGATAAATAATATGGATATTTTGTTTATTTAAAAAATATATATTACTAAATTGTTAGAGAAGGGATGCACCTAAGACTTTTACGGAAAGAATTGTCCTACAAGGACATGATTGTGAAAAAGATGTGTGTACAGACATGGGGAAAAAACTAGGGCACCTGAGTGGGGGTGAAGTTATGGCAACAATTAGCCATATGTTGGCTTTATTTACCGGTAATATGTGTGGGTTGTGTTTCTATGGTTCCTTTTGTCTTCTGTGCCACATAGGACAACTTTATGCCCTGTACTTTCTTAGCATGCCCACATTCACATTGAAAATATTCTTTGGAGGTTAGTGAAAGACTGGTCAGTTGTCCTCGTGGAAGGACATGAAGACATTGGCATGAAGACAAGGAAAGTCTGAGATATTACCATAATCACGACCAAACACACAGCATTTTTGATTCTTTACTCAAAACAACATTTTTACAGATAATTGGTGACTACATCAAACATTCCAAATGGCAGTCAGATTTATAGAAAATTTAAAGTTTAATTCAGCAGCTAAATTTGTCAGTCAGGATGACTGACACCCTAACAACTCCAAACCTACATCTTAATTTGTCATTTGAAGGCCAACCGCTTATTTTCAGTTTTAAGCTGACTCGATATAAACTTTCAAACTTCAAAATATGTAAAAAATATAAATATTTAAAACAACAGTACCAGTGTCCTCTTTCCAAATTGTTAATTCAGAGTTTAAAATTGTCTTAAACACTTTAAAAGAAAGACTACTCCTATTGATATTTCAACATTGCTAATCTTGAGATCACTACCTATGTGCTGTAGTGACCCAGGAACATATAAATCAAAGTTCTGAGTGGAATTACCAGGCCTCTTGATGATTATTTTAACCATTAAACAATAAAAGTCTGAATTTTCAAAAATTGGAAAAAAAATCTCTACTTAAGCAGTATGCTTCTCTAAAACTGTTATTTTCATGTTTGAAGCCAATTTGATAGCCAGCAATAAAGGATGCCCCTAAGTGTATAATATAATGTGAACAAAGCAAGCTACATACCTTTTCTTCTTTTGATTTTTTTGTTTTATAAAACGCTACATTGGTAAAATGTGTAAGTTTTACACATCTTTTACGTATTACCCAGACAAAGCTACAAAACTATGCATTTTATGTATCTATTAAATCTTTGTGTAAAAGAAAGAGAGAGAATTATAAAATCTGAATATATCTCTTAAAGAATCTATATCACAAGAAGTCTTTCAAGAAAGGTGACAACTTTTGGGAAAAGTCAAATTAATGCTCTACTAATAAGCTCACCAATTGTGAGAGAAGCCATTCTCAATGTGCAGATATGTCAGTATTCTACATCTTCTAAAGGAAATACATTTTGCTTTGTTTGCTTCAAGAGAGACAGCATTGCAGAGGGTCAAGGATATCTGACAAATCATTGGAAGATGTAAATTCTGACCTTCGCGCTGGAGCTTCTAATCTACGTCACCTTAACAAAGTCTTCTTTGTGGATCGAGGTTTTCTTATTTGTAAAATGAGACACTGGATGGTTCTTGAAGTCCCTCCTGTCTCTAATATTCTGACTCCAAGATTCACGTTCATCATGACAAATTCTCTAGTGCATGAATTACTGGCTGGCTATAGTTGAGGCGCTTTGGGGAGCAACTATGATATTCCCTCTCATTCATTTATTCATCAAATATTATTAATTATTTAATGTATTTCAAGTATACTCTCGGCACTGGGGATAGAAGACGAATAAAATACAGCCCTTGGTCCCAAGAAACACATACGTAGTCTGACAGGAGGCAACCATGTAACAAAAACGTGCTATAAAGTGCTATAGATGGTCTGTTAAAAATCTGTACACAACATACATTGCAAAGCGGGTACACATGAGGGAGACATCAGTGCTACTCTTTGGTTGGGTGCAGGGAAAGCGGACAGCAAATGGTTTGCAGTGGAGGAAATAATTGAATGATCGCCTAAAGTATGACCTCACAGAGAGATGGTGGATGGTCAGGAGTAGGTGAGAGTGGGAAATTGCAGTCTTACTGTACCGAAATGGTTATTTACTTACAATAAATTACAGTTTTCAGTTCAAAGAAAACATAGGCATCTGATAAATTAAATTCCACTTTGTATATCAACATCAGGGAATTATGCTTATTAACTAATGTGTTAATCACCTTTCACAATGCAGAAGAAAGTAGTAGTTTGTCCTTTGGAGGGAATTGAAGAAAAAGAACTCACAGTTTGTAGTTCATTGTGTTTATTTACTTTTTCTTCCCTTGTCCATGTCATACATCAAAACATAAAACAAAAAAGTCCTTCTATTATTAATACATCTATTTTTTAAAACTAAAGAATAAAGAAAATAGGTTGCTTATTGCTGAGATGTACTTTTGTACCTAACTGTCTATATACACCAAAAAGTAGGCTTTATCAAATCATTATCCCAAAAGAGTAGATTATGACAGCAGGTTAACGATTATTATTTAACAGTTCAAAGTAAGAAATGGGCACCGATGCTCCAGAAAGCTGGTCATTAACCATTGTAATTCTTTGGGTTATTAATATTGTATCCTGAACATATATAATGCCTAACAGTTTTATATCCTGTATGCATCGTGTTTATCTTACCTACTGATCACAGAGATAGCTCTTATATTCCTAAAAAGACTGGGCTTCCATAAAAATGTTGAAAATAATAATAAGTATCTTATTCTTTGTTGCTCGGACCAATCATTCTGATGAGGGGATACTTGGATGTGACATCTAATGACAAAGATCCCATGAACCCCTTGGGCTGTTCAGTTCTGGAATTTGTGTGATGCAAGCTCATATTGTCTTTCAGGCTGAATTGTAAGCTGCTCTGAGGGTAATGAGCTTCTTTACTGAGCTCATTTATTTTATTTTTTACTCTGATTTTTTTTAAAACCCCAGAACCTGATGGAAAACTTCAGATACACATAAGATGATACTCTCCCAGACTGGTGAACATAGCAAGACCTCATCTCTAAAAAAAAAAATAGAAAAAAAATTAGCTAGGCATGGTAGTGTACACCTGTAATCCCAGCTACTCAAGAAGCTGAGATGGGAGGATCGCCGGAGCCCAGGAGGTTGAGGGTGTGGTGGGCCGTGAGTGTCACTACCCTTCAGCTTGGGCACAGAGTGAGACCCTAACTCAAAAAAAATAAAAGATACTCCAGTGTTTGCTAATGTAATATCATAAATCCATAACATGTAACACCTCTGTGTGAAACAAATTAGTGTTTCAAATTCTGATCATTGTGGTGTAAGTTTTATGCACTAGCAGATTAGTTTGAACTTAACCTTAAATTTGAATCTGGTTCTGCACAAGGAAGGATGGTAAAATGGAAGCATTGTTTGTTGTGGGGTTTGTTTATATTCCATGCACAGTATTCCAAAAACCTAATCTCATTTAGTCCTTAAAACAACCATGAAAAGTATGCCCAATATTTCCTTTTACAGGTGGGAAAACTAAAGCACAGCCTGCTAGTTCCTTGGGTTCCCACAGCCAATAAATGACGTAGCTGGGATGCATGGGTATATATTTTCCAGAGTTTGTACACTGTTTCTTTCCCATCAACCACAATTCCTGTGTACCCCTGGAATTGTTATGAATATCTCTGAACTTCAATTTTCAAAATTTTAAAAATGAAGGTGTGATAAGTCGTTTTATGCATCAACTTGGCTAGGCTATGGTGACCAGTTGTTTAGTCAAATACCAATGTAGATGTTGCTATGAAAGTGTTTTAAAGATGCAATTAACATTTCAGCCGGTAGACTTTGAGTAAAGCAAATTATTCTTCATGATGTGGGTGAGCCTTATCCAATCTGTTGAAGGCCATATGAGAAAAGATCAAGATTCTTAGAAAAGGAAGGCATTTTGCCTCTAGACTGCAGCATAGAAATCCTGCCTAATTTTATAGCCTTCACACTCAAGGAAGGCTTCAACATCAACTCTTGCTGTGATTTGCAGCTTGCCAGCCTGCCCTTAAGATTTCACAGTTGCCAGTCCCCAGAATTGTGTGAGCCAATTACTTAAAATAAATCTGTCTTTCTCTCTGTCTCTATCTCTCTATGTGTATGTATATACACATATACATAAACACACATGCATACAAACACACACACACACACACACACACACAAATCTACATTCGATTGATTCATTTTTGTTTGTTTTGTTTTTTCTGAAGAGCAAGGCTTAACACAGAATTTACTTCATGAGTATAACAATTAATATTAAATGAGGAAATTCATATAACAACACCTCATATAAAACCAGAGTTTTATTATCTGTTTCTCTCCTACCATTTTTTCCCTCTTTCTCTACCATCCTGTTTAATTTATTTTACATATTTTTCTCCTTTCTCTTTGCCTTTTTCTTTGTAATAAAACAAGTTCTTTAATGCATGCAGATAACATCTTTTCAAATTTACTAACTATATCGGCACAAATATTCTATTAAAAGTAGAGCAATATTGCATGACTATTAGTGCCTACAGTGACATTTACACATTTACTTTCCAAGTGAGTAATGATAATTCACATGCACCACATGGCTGTGAGTAATCGCTCCCTTCTGAAGATAAAGGTTAGAATGGTCTGTAGCCATCATAAGTTATTCACTGTATGCCTACAATTTCAAAATATATTTCCAATAATGTTGTTCTGTCTCTCTATTTTCATCTAGATATTTCTCATCTTTATGCGACACAAACTTTATACTGGAAAAGCATTTTATTATTGATTCTTCATTGGATAAGTAGTATGGTGAATTTGACACTCAACCTACTTTTTTTTCTTTATAGTAAATTAGAAAACATTGGAGTCATGAAGGCCTGAATTGAGAATGTATCTAGGAATGTAAGAGGAGAGAATGCAAGAGAGAGAGAGGGAAGGAGAGAGCGAGGGATTTGAGAGGGCACTAGAAAGGCTCCTTATTCTTTAAAATATTACCAACATCTGATTACTGATACCCGAAATTTAATCTACAAGAAAGATCTAATTCCAAATACTCATGGGAGGGCAGAACATGGTCAGAATTCACACTAAGGTCTCAACTGTAAACTCCTCAGAGCAGGGATTGTGTCTTGATCACTCCTGTAGACTCAATTGCTTGCACATAATAGTGCTTAATAAATATTTTGATTGAATAAATTATGCTAGAATCAATTCCGGAGACTGAGTTTGATGAGTAAAGTAGAAGTGCCGATGCAGCAGGGATTTGATGGCAGAAGTGGGGAAGTTGATGGTACAGGAAGGGGCAAAGGAATCAGTGAGAGAAGCTTTGAAGTAGGGTAAGCAAAGCTTACCTATTTTGTCATCCGACCAAGAACAGGTCAAGGTCTTGTCCAGTTTTGGGTCTCCCTTAGCCCTTAGGTACTGTGATGACAAATTTTGTGTCAACTTGACTGGCCGTGGGGAACCCAGATGAAATATTATTTCTAGGTATGCCTGTGACTGTGTTTTGGGATGAGATTAGCATTTGAATTCGTTAAAAAGATTGTCCTTTCCTATATGGCTGGGCATGCTCACATCCTTTGAAAGTCTGAATATGAGAAAAAGAGGAAAGACTTCCTATTTTCCTCACTCACTGTGTGAGTTGGGACGTCTCATCCCATCTTCTCTGGTTTTGGCTTGAGATTTACACCATTGGCTCACTAGTTCTCAAGCTTTCTGATTTAAACTGACTTATGTCATCGGCTTTCCTGGTTCCTTGGCTTGCAACTGGCAGTTTGTGGGACTGAGTCCACAGCCTCCATGAATAGAAAATTCTCCTAATAAATCTCTCTTCATCTGCATGAAATCGTGCATCACTTAAAGACAGGTATACATTCTACAAATTGCATATTTAGGCAATTTTGTTGTTGTGTGAACATCACAGGGCATACTTACACAACCTAGGTGGAAAAGTCTACTACCCACCTAAGGTATGCGGTATAACCTGCTGCTCCTAGCTACAAACCTATGCAGCATGTTACTGCACTGACAACTACAAACAATTGTAACATATTGGTAAGTCTTTTCATATCTAAACACAGAAACGGCACAGTGAAAATACAATATAAGAATGGTATAACTGTCTGGGACACTTATCATGAATGTAGCTCTCAGAATCTGAAGTGGCTCTGGATGAGTCAGTGGTGAGTGAATGTGAAGTCCTAGGACATCACCATACACTACTATACACTTTATAAACACTGCCCACTTAGGCTACACTAAGTCTATTTTTAAAAAAGTAATTGCGCTAAGACATTACAGTGGCTGTGATTCACTAGGCAGTAAGGATTTCTCAGCTCCATTATCTTATGAAATCACCTTCACACATTCGGTCCTTTCTTGACCAAAATGTCATCATGTAGTACATGACTGCCTTCCTCTCCCTCTCCCTCTCTCTTCTCTCCTTCTCTCTCTTCCTTTTCTCTCTCCTTCTCCCCCCACCACCACCCACAAAATACCATTATTTCTGGTTCTCTTTCTCTGAAGAACCCTGACTCATACAGGTAAGTACTGTGTTGAATCACCGACTAACCAGCTCCACTGCCAGTCACTGTTGAATTGAGAGTATCCCCTGCATTCAGCCCAGAAGGTAGGCATCTGTTAAGATGACAGGTGTCTGGTGACCATGCTCCATTGCTTCCCTTAGCTGATGTCTTTCCCTGGTCTGTAAATACCAATCCCCAGGTATTCCTAATGAAATGTCTGCACTCACAACTGCACTGCTGTCCTGAAAGGGTTAAGGCAGCTTCCGTAAGAGGCCTAATTTAGAACCTGGCAACAGCTTAGCCATTGAAAGAAATATGGCTTACTGCATGCCAGGTGATATAAATTAAAGTTAATGTTATAGATGATGAAATGTCCTTTTAGATATTATGTGTAATTTTGAGTATTAGGAAGTCCCAGTAGGCTATTTTTTTTTAGAAACAGTCTGCAAGATTTTCACCTATATTTCTTGTTTTAAACAAAGCACCAGGAAAAGATTATATGAATAATCATATTTTCAGCATAGCAGGTAGACTAAACATATAAAAAGTTATTAATAGCAGACTGTGAAAATATCTATCACAAAAACAACAGGCAAAAGGTTAGCATATATTATATAAAAAGCTCATTTTTTTGGTTAAAAAAATATAAGAAAACAATGAAACTCTCCAAAGACTTGCATAAGAGGAGATATAATTTGTTAACATGCATATGGAAAAATGTTCAACTAAGCTACAAAGAAATTAAATTTAAAGTATCTATGAAATTACCTCAGATTCTAGCTATATGAGCCCAGGAAAAATTAATCTCCTTGCTTCAGGTTTTTCAAATGTTAAGTGGGATAAAGGTATGCCACACGTATACTATGAGAATTTAATGCATTTTACTCATAAATTCTCTATACATGAAAAATGCTGAAACACTACTTGGCTCCGAATAAGAATTGTTATACTTCCTTATTATTATTTTTACCCCGATATTTAAAAAAAAGATAATTACCACCTGCTAAAAAAAGCATGCTGTGAAATGTGCATATGTCCATATTGCAGCTTTTAGTCTAAATGGGAGTAACTTTTTAAGAAATTAGTATAATCATATGGCTGAAGAATTGTAAGCCTTGGCATGGTGTTCATGCCTGTAATCCCAGCACTCTGGGAGGCCAAGGCAGGAGGATGGCTTGAGCCCAGGAGTTTCAGACCAGCATGGGCAACATAGTGAGACCTCATCGCCAGAAAAAAATTAAAAAAATCAGCCGGGCATGATGGCATGCTTCTGTAGTCCCAGTTACTCAGGAGGCTGAAGCAGAAAGATTGCCTGAGCCTAGGCGGTCAAGGCTGCAATGGGCTGTGATTGTGCTTCTGTACTGCAGCCTGAATGTCACAGTCAGATCCTGACTCAAAAATAAAAGAATTGCAAACTTTTATGCTGCTGACACAATAATTCCAATTAAGGTTATTTATCCTAAGAAAATAAATCTTAAAAGAATATAATAACTCCATGCACGATCTACATACTCCTCACCCTCCCAGAATGCTTAAAAAGGCTTTTTGTATGAAGAAATATGATGTGGTCATTACAGATAATAATTATGAAAATTATTCCGCCACACAAAGATCATTACTATGATAAAGCAAATAACACAAAGAGAATATAAAATGTTACCTGTAACAAAGATAATGTTTTGTGATGTTTCATTATCAGTAACTTTTTAAATCTCTCTGTACCTCACCCACCACGTTGCTAAGAATGAAGGGAAGGGTGGGTACCCCTTTGGGAAAGAATAGAAAGCAACGTGAAGGAGAGACAAAGGAAACTGCTTCCCTGCCCCTTCTATTCCTGTGGAGACTGAGAGAGAGAGTTTAGGAAGTGTGGTAACGAGAAGTGCATGTCACTGTCTCTCCTCTGGGCTGAAATATTGAAAGGAAGAGGTGCTATAAGACACAATGACCAAGAAGCCAAAAGCTTAGGTTTAAATTGCCTCATTAAAAACAAGTCAGTATCTTTCAGATAAATACTCTCTGGCTTTTAGAGTCCTCCCTACTTAAACCTCTGCCACCTTCACTGTTTCCCAAGATGGTACCTTGGGTATCAGAGCACCAGCGTCCTGCTTTTTATTTGGAACTTGGAAAGGTAGAAAAGGGGAGATTGGCCGTGCTTGACAACGCAACGCAAATAAAAAGAGTGGCATGATAATTTTTGGTAGAGCCACACTGTGAGTCAGAGCCACAAAGTCACCCTCCGCTTCCATTGGCAATGAAATGGGCCCAAGAGTGAGAGAATGTGTGATAAGAGCTGTGAGAGAATAAGGAAGTAGCCAAAAGCTGTGATGTGTGCTCTTGAACTTGGCCTACTTAATGTGTATACTTGACCTTGTCACAGGGTGCCCAGATTAAACATTATTTCTGGGTGTGTCTTGGAGGATGTTTCCAGATGAGATTAACATTTGATTCAGGAAAGCAGATGACTGTCCTCCATGTGGGTGGACCTCACTCAATAGGTTGAGGGCCTGAATAGAACAAAAAAAATGGAGGAAGGAGGAATCCACCCCTGCCTGCCTGCTTGAGCTGCACATCAGTCTTCTCTTGCCCTTCCACTGGGATTTACACCATCACCTCCCCTGGTTCTCAAGTCTTTGGACTTGGACAGAATTATATCACCAGCTTTCCTGGGTCTCCAGCTTGCAGATGGCAGTACATGGGATTTAGCTGTCATGATGGCATAAGACAATTCCTCATAACAAATCTCTTTTTTACACACACACACACACACACACACACACACACACACACACACACACACACTGTTTGTTCTGTTTCTTTAGGAAACCCTGACTAATATAAGAGTCTTCCATGAAGAGTTTGCCTTGAGGTAGAAAAAACTTGACACATTATCTATGGGAAGGTCAGTTTATTTGGGAGTTACTTAACAGCTCTGACTGAGACCCAGGAAGGTGAGAGCTAAGATGGTGTCAAAAATGGAGTTGTCAGTCTCTGTCTATGGAAAAAAAAAACAAAAACAAATCACAAATGCACCACTGCTTGTTCAGACATCAATGTAAGGGACATTTGGTGGGCAGAATTATGATCTCCCCAAAGATGTCTGTTTCCTACTCCCTTGAATCTGTGAATATGTTACTTCAGATGACAAAAGAACTTTACAGATGCAACAAAGTTAAGGATCTTGAAATGGAGATTATCCTGGACTATCCCTATGGGTCCAATGTAATGACAAAGGCCCTCAAAAACCAACCATGCTGCCCATTGAAGCTGGACTGGATTAAAAAATGTGGTACATATGCACAATGGAATATTATGCAGTCATAAAGAAGGACAAACATATGGACTTCACAGTGACTTGGATGGATCTAGAGTCTATTATACTCAGTGATCTATCACAGAAACAAAGAACAGAGTACCATATGTTCTCACTCATATGTGGACAATTACCATAATACCACAAGAAAGGGATTGTCAGTTGAGGAAAACTGCCAGGGGAGGGAGGGACACACCTCATCAACAAGGGTACCTGCATAATGAACATTTGTATAGCTAACCCTGAATTGTACTCCACACCTTAAAAAAAAAAAAGTTAAAAGGAGGCCAGGCACAGTGGCTCACACCTTTAATCCTAGCACTTTGGGAGGCCAAGGTGAAAGGATTGCTTGAGCCCAGGAGTTCCACACCATCCTAGGCAACATAGTGAGACCACCTCTCCACAAAAGAAAAAAACAATCAGCCAGATGAGGTGGTACGTGGTAGAGTTGAGGCAAAAAGATTACCTGAGCCCAGGAGTTCCAGGCTGCCTTGAGCCATAATCCTGCCACTGCACTCCAGCCTGGACATAAAAATGAGACTCCAACTCATAAAAAAAAGAAAAAAAAAAGGTGAAAAAGAGAGGCAGAGCATCAGAATCAGAGAAGGAGATGTGATGATGAAGGTGGGGGTCACAGTGCTGTGCTCGTGAGCCAAGCAACATGGGCAGCTACTAGAATCTAGGAAAGGCAAGGGCACAAACTCACCTAGCTCTGCTAACATCTTGATTTAGGACTTCTGAGCTCCAGAACTGTACAGTGATATCGTGGTCTTGTTTTAAGCCACCAAATTTGTGGTAATTTGTTACAGCAGTGATAGGAAACTGCTGAATAGAAGGCCCACAGAGTTGGTCTCTGCTGAGGGGAGACACGGGTCAGCCTACCTTCAGCAGAGACACATAGAGAACGAGAAGGTGCCATGTGGATTTCAAGTACAGGGTGCACCATGGCCCTGTGAGCTCACCGGCGCTCTCATGCCCCAGACACCATCTTGGGGAGTACTGGGGTGGTGGAGATGTAAGTTGGGGAGAATCTCAAAGTCAAAGGATATGTATCTGAAAGACACTGACTTACTTTATGAGACAGTTTAAACCCAGACAGGCATAAATGCCTTATAATGACCAAGTTTAAATTTTTCCTCATGCTACTTATTTGCAGGAATCCCACGGGAAAGCAGATCAGTCTTGAAATGAAACGGAGCAAGAGTAGGTAGCCACACTGCTGTGAATCCATGCCCTGATCACAAGTAATAACAATGTTAACACTAACTTTGTGTCATATGCCAGGCACCACCCCAAGCACTTTATTATCTAATTAATGCTCACAACAATACTATGAGGAAGGTACTAATATTGCCTTTATTTTCCCCAATGTAGAAACTGAGGTGTTAAGAAATGAAACAACTTGGCTAGATGTGGTGGCCCGCGCCTATAATCCCAGCACTTTGGGAGGCCTAGGTGAGAGGACTGCCTGAGCTCATGGGTTGAAGACCAGCCCGGGAAAATTGGCGAGACCTCATCTCTACAATAAATCAAAAGATTAGCCGGGTGTGGTGGTGCATGCCTGTAGTTCCAGCTACTTGGAAGGCTGAGGCGGAAGGATAGCCTGAACTCAGCAGGTCAAGGCTGTGGTGGCCGTAAGCGTGCCACTGCACTCCAGCCTGGGCAACAGAGTGAGACTCCGACTCAAAAAAAAAAAAAAAAAAAAAGAAAGAAATTAAACAATTTACCAAAGGTCCTGTGGTTTTTTAGTTAAGGAGCCAACATTTTAACATCCACAACAATGAGATAAAATACAGAAAAATGAAAACAGCTCATTATTCTGCTGGCAGGGTTATGCATTTGTTCTTTTTGTTTTAACTTTTGTTAATGGCAAAATAAACACACAATTGTGTTTGAAAACATTTAATATTGGCAATTTTCAATCTGTGAACAAATTGTATTCTGAAAGCATCAGCCAAGGGAGTTTGAAAAGCATGTGGCTTGTAGAGAGACACTGTTGTATTTGAATCTCTACTCCATCATTTCTTAGAGATTTGAAATTGGGCAAGTTATCTACCCATTAGGAGTTTCCATTTTTTTGTATATGAAATGAAGATTATAATACCTGTATTGAAGGCACTTTGTGAGTACATACCTGAAATGTGGTCACTGAGCAGATGCTTTTTTCTTTCCCCTAACAAAACTTTGTTTTGATCATCTTCAAAACTAACAACCTAGCTTCCCCTTTAAAACAACAAAATTCTTGGTGTTGTATATGTGTATCAAAACTTCTTGTTGTACACTTCGAATATGCACAATAAAAATTGTGGATCTGTCGACACGTCTGTGTCAGTCACAATTGACTGGCGGTGGCCTACTAGGAGTGTTATTTCAACTATTACACCAGCTGTCCTAATATTGCTTCTGTGGGATGATGAAATCTGAGTTACATCTTGGTGCAACAGGATATGTGCTACGGAGCCCCAGAAGTGATAACTGCCCTCTGCTTTCCCATTTTCACTGCTCTCCAGCCTTGGCAATGAGCTCTCCATGCATATTGTTGAAAACATGGTGGTGAGTAAGGGAGTGAGAGTCGGAATTCAGCAGGGATGTAGGAGAAAGCATTTTCAAATGGAGATTGGGTAGATATCGCTGGTCAATTTTAGTAAGCTCTCTGCAGATGTAGCTACCCTAAGAAAGATGAATTTCTGTGGTCTCATCATGACTGGAGGAGCACTGCTTCCCTTAGTGGGTCCTCAGGCCCTAGAGCTGACTCAATTTCCCAATGACACAGAAATCATAAAAGACAGCTCTTAGAGTAGATTATTATGGACAGTGTAATGCAGAAAGTCTTTGTCCAAATTCATAGGCACTATCTGTGCTTTTACCTATAAGAACCTACACTGTGGCTAAGAAAACCTCACTGTTTATCAACTTGGATACAATCACTTAATTGAAACATTGTCAGTCATGGAGTGTTTTATGCAAGTTATACCCATAAGCTGCTGTTTTAAATGGTGAAAAAAGGTGTGTTGGGTTGAGTGGATAGATAAAAAGAAGATAAAATTATCGAGTGAATAAACATATACTTTCATTCACAAGGCCAGTCATGAAAAGTAAGCAAAATTAAGAGGCATTAAAAAGGGAAAAAGCCCACTGTTAAATGTGATCAGAAAAGAGATAGAGGTTGGTTGAGGAACTAATCAATCAAGGTACCTCTAGCGGTCTTTCAGTAACGAAAAATTCAATTTTTTTGCCCTAAGGTCATTACCATGATTTCATAAAAGAATAAAGCTAAGCAGAGCATTTCTGTTACACACACACACACACACACACACACACACACACACACACACACACACATATCAAATGTTTGTACTCCCCTGCCATCAACTGACCCATAAAGATCTGTTACAACTTAAAAATCTTAGGTTGGCATTATCAAATGACTGCTTCCTTTTCTTGTCCCCAAACCCGAGAACTAAGTCCTTCTCTTTGCACTGTTGCCTTTATCATTGTGATTACATTCCTTCAACTGAACAACTTATTCATGTGAAACCATAAGGCATAAAATGAGAAATATCCCACTTCCCATGTTTCTCATCTTCAGTGAAACCATGACAAAAATAATGAAGACAAGACTAATATAAAATAACACTAGGAGGCTAGTTTTAATCATCTGAGAGATCAGTGCTCTCTACCATTTTTTGCTCAAAGCATACTTTTGGATGGCTGTGACTACTTTAGTAAATCCTGGACAGCTGGCATTTGGGTTGATTACATAATAGTTTAGGGGACACAGCTAAGGAATTATAGCATTAGAATTTAGCAGGCTTAACACACAGAAGTAATCGTCAGCAGGAGTCCATGAGTTGGGGAGGAAACTTGCTCCCTGCGCACATCCAGGTCTCGAATGTTGGAAGGAAAGGAGCAACCTCGTATCAAGAAGATTAGCACCTCGAGGTTATATGAAAAGTTTCAGTGAGCCTTGGATTAACACTAAGCCTCAGTGTTCACAGCTTGATGTAATGCAGCAATTTTCCACCTATGTCACCCAGCCCTTTCCAAACTACACAGCTGACAAGTGAACCCAAGAAATCGTCAGTCCATATCCAGATCCTCTCAGGAAACTTTGCCTTCATGGACTCGCTTGGTCGGGGTAAATGTGAGGACATACACATGAACAAGGGAGACAGACACAGGAAACTAGGGCAGGGTATTCTGAGGAAGAAGTTCTAAAATTAAAGAGTTTACTGAGCTCTCTTTTATAGGTATTTAGTTAAAAGATCACTTGGATACCCTTCAATACTTGATAAATGAAATACCAATTTGAGGAGAAATTCCTTCCAGAACATTGTATGTGTTCTAATTAACCGCGGAGTGATGAGTAAACAAGGGAAGAGAGCAAGTCAGGACTACATCGTTGAATTTCTTTATCTCAAAAAATTATGTCCCTGAGCACCTGAAAACAGGGGTCAGGGGTTAGTGGACACAATTTAAAAGCATCTGGATGGAGTTCAGAAAGCCCCTGGCTGTTAAGTCTGCATGGGATCTAACATCTGGGTATTTGGAAGTGTTGGTTGTTGTTCTGGCTCCTTTTTTTCCAGATATTTTGAGGTTTCTGAGCACAGTCACTGAACTGAGTTCACAGGAAGTGCAGGATGAAATAGGTAAATATTGATTGTACCAACCGGCCTTTTAATTTAGAGGGAGATTATCTTAAATTTAGCATCTAAAGTAGGAAGACTATGAAGACATCTTCATATCCTGCTTTTCTTAGCCACTTTTGAGATCCTTGTGAGCTCAGAGAATGCTACCAACTACCTGGAGGTCATATTTGTTGAGCGGACAGATAGAGGTGGAAGGGCTGAAGATAGTCCCCTGGCTATTTTAAAAGGGTTCCTAACTTATCAAAGTCACATAGGCATTGGGAAGGGAATATTTTTCTCGAAAAGGGCTTTGGTATCCTTGCACTTCATATTGCATTCATTTGTGTGAGCAACAAAAAGATGGAAGAAATGACAGACCAACTATTAGAAACATGTCTTCTTAAGGAAAAGACAACCGAGATACAATAGCAGCAAAATGTTTATATTTTAGTGTCATTGCAGAATGAGTAGACATTCCAGAAAGTTTCTGGAGTACATGTCATGTGCTTGGTGCTGGCTCCATGCTGTTCCATGCTGATGCTGTGAATTCTCCACATCTCCAGGCAGACAGATGGAGGTAAAATAAGTGGCCTGTTGTCTAGAAGAGCCTAGGATATAAACCTGGGTGTTAGGAGGGAGCCATGGGCCCATGGATGCCGAGTGTTAAATCACCACTTCTTTCCATGGGAAAAGGGGTGAAGAAAATTAGTTTGAGGGAAAAGGCAGTGTGAAAGGAGTGAGGTTTAGGAACTCCAGTAAAAATCACACTGCATTTCTTACCCTACTGCTACCACTTTTATCTCCCTGATTATGCCATTATTCCCCAGGACTGAATATTTTCTTCCTAATAACAATCATAATAAAAGTAGGCAATGAATGATATGGACCCTGAAAACTTCACACAAGTAACTTTTCAAAAGCGCCCCTGTGTCAAGAAAGAAACTCAGATCATGCTAAAGTATTTCATGAGGAAAAAACAAGTTCAAAGAAAATGTCAGGGTTATTTTATATATTCCTTCAGTTTTCTTTTGGAATTTCTGTATGAGGGCCAGTTCTGAACAGGCTTGACCAAGGGCCTAATGGTGTGAAAAACAAGTAGGAGAGTACATGTCTGAAAGCTTGAGGGTGGCATTAATAAGTGCAAACAGAACTGTTAAAAATGTGCAGGCAGGTGAAAACTTTTATTTGTACTGTATGTCTTTTGGCATCTGTTGTTTGAAGAGGTATTAAGGAATTAAGATGTAAAGAACTCAAAAAAGTACCTCCAAAAGATCCATATGGGAAGACTAAATTTCAAAATTCAGCAGCAAAATATTCTGATCATTAATGTTACCAACTGAGGAAAACTTTAATTCTTAAGCTGAAATAAGAGCAAAATCTGTAGCTCCAGTTTCTCCAACTGTGCTGAAAGTGCCATATATTGAGCATGGCGTCTGTCATTGCCATATTCCATCAATTCTCTGGGTAATTACTCTCATGGAGCATCACCAAATGAGTGTATTTTCCTGTCTGTGACTTTTTAGAAATGTCTTTAGGTAGGTTCTTGCCACAGATTTGTATCAAGAAATATAATTAATGGAAGACAACATTTATTTGGGATTTTTTTAAAAAACAATACCTTCTCTTTCTCTATGAGTTCAAACTTTTGATCTTGTGGTTGTCAAACTTATGGATGGGCTGAATTTATTGGGATTACTGTATGACATGGTAAAATAAGATGTTAAAGGAGAACTATTTCAGCCTTAGTTTTTACTATAGTGCCAATATAATACCAAAGATCCACCCTTCGGATGAATAATTTGTACATGAATTTATGGATAACATGTTCTATGGTTCTTGGATCACTCAGTCACACCTAGAGTATAAAAATAGACCAAAGTGAGAACAAGAAGGATTTGGGAAGAAATTTCTTTGTACAGAGTCAGTGCTTTGATGTAAGTCTAGTCCCCACCCCTCTAAATCTTAGAAGAGGGCCCCCATGGGAACATCTCATGGTACTTTGACTGTGGTTTGGAGACCTGCAGGACTGAAGCATTACTCCTATGCCTGTAAAAAAGATATGGCTGTGTTGGGTGCCCTGCTCTCCCGGAATCTGTCAAGGCAAGGAGTGAGCTGACATTTTTCATGGACCATATGCAGGTGAAGAGAAGAGATAGATGGGTGGGTTTGTCTAGAGTCCTGTAAAATGGTATGAGTTGGAGACATGAAAGGTCCCCAACAGCAAAACAAACAAACAAACAAACAAACAATACATGAAGCAGATGCTGAATCCTTTGAGGCCAAGAAAAGAGTCACAGGTTGACTCCTGGCATCTACCTGGGTCAAGGGGCTTTATCAGAGACATCAAGGAGGGGATGTCCAAAGAGCCTGCATAGGGACTGCAAGAGTATCCCCATTAAATCTGCAAGGCCAGTATTGCACAGAACTGGTGTTTAATGATAACCAGAAGATCTCTCCTGCCCTCTCACTCCTTTCTTCATCTGCTCCTAGAGATAAAAATCTAACAAGCACGCTGGGATGAGTTGGGAGGAGGGTGGTGATTACAGAGTCACAAGGCGGACCAATCAAGAAGAAAGCCTTCTTGTTTCAAGCTTCCAGGTTGAGGCAGGGACAAATTGTCAAGTGAGAGTTGTTGCCTTTAGTTTTTATATATTTTTACTTTTTAAAGTAAGACTTGTTCTAATTTCTGCATAAGATTGTATGCAATGGACCTTAGGAATGACTATTACCTGAGAAGGAGAAGACAGTTAAGAGCCTGCTGGAATTGACATCTTGGGACTGCTGAGGTTACCCCCACAGACTAAAGTTTATAGGAATGGTGAGAGAGAAATGAACTTGTGTTTTGTTGTGTCAGTAGTTGTGCTGGCTACTATATCTAAAGACCCATGCTGTAGTTGGTCGGGTGGTTTTCTGCTCACCCTTTCAGGATCCTGCTCCAGAAGACATTGGCTGGCTCAGTTACAAGGGGACCAAGATGGGCCAGTGCCACATGACCCAATATTAGAAACTGAAGCCAAAAAAACAAACAAACAAAACCAAATAACACTTGTCTTTGCTTAAATTCTGATATTTTTGTCATCATGGATTTATTTGCACTCATTTTGATTTTAAAAATTCTGAAAAATATTACTTATCTTAATTCCAGTTTTTGGTGCATCCTTAAATTTTGAGCTTAAGGTGAATGTTTTTGGTCTCCTCATCCTAGTCCTGGCTTGGTTCCAAGCAGTTAATTCTTCTAGGGGACGAAAACTTAGTTTTTATCATTTATAGTAATAATCTCTTTCTTTCTTTCCTCCTAAATTATTACTTTGCTGCCAGACTTTTTGTCTTCCCAGACCTTTCTGGAGACCTTCACTTTCCAACCCACTTACAGATGTCTTTCTCTGGGCATCAACCCCAGTAAGTGACTACAGTATTCTTGCTTAGGATAATGTTACAATTGTAAATGTGGCCAAAAGATTACAGAAGTTTTTTTTTTTCTTTCCCCTCTAATAAGAAGTGTTTTATTTTGATGTTCTGGTAAGCTTTTTCTGCAAAGGGCAAGATAGAAAACAATTAAGGCTTTGCTGGGTATGTGGTCTCTATCGTAGCTATTCAACTCTGCCATTTTAAGACCAGAGCAGCCACAGATAAGATAAGAATGAATTGGTGTGACTATTCCAATAAAACTTAACGAAACAAGTAGAAGCTGGTTTGGGTCAACAAGTTGTAGTTTGTAAACCCTTGCAGTTTAAAAGGAATTGGATATAATTGTTTGGGATAATTACTTTAGAGATCTTTATGTCACAACGACATTTTTTTTTTACTGTGGAGGCATTGATTTTGCCTATTTTTAAAAACAAATCTGTTTCTAATCTGTAGACACTCATCAGGTAACAAATGGATTACCTATTTTAAAAAAATGGCTTTTATTGATTATATGCATGGATTATATAAATAAACAACTGTGAAGTTTTTACTATTCCCATTTCAAAGATGAGATAATAAGGAACGCAAGCCAAACAACTTGCCTAAGGCCACAGATTTAGTCATTAGTAAATCTGAGACATGAGGCAAGTCTGGCAAATTCTAAAGCCCATGTGAATAGCCCCTGGTCCCTGGCCCACATCACAAAATTTGATATAGTGTATGTTTTCTAAAAAAGAAAAATTGCTTGTTTTGTGTTGTATAGAAAAAGGAAGAAGGGGTCTCAATTTTTAACAGATTGCTCAATATTTAACAGGGATATTAAAGTACTTTCTATATGTCTCTTTGCAGAAACCCTGAAGGTTGAGAAAAATGAATTTGTGAGAGTAATTAGGGTAACATTTCTAAAGAATAAGAATTTTAGCCAAATATAAGTTCCCAAATAAAATCCAAAGCCAGAGCAGTGACTACTAGAGAGTGCTGGAAAGGCTGGAGGGTGACCTTTCTAGCTAGCTAACTCTGTGATGCACCATCTAAACTTTTAAAGCTCTCCGGTGGTGGGAAAGGTCCTACACAAATGGATCATTGATTGCATTAAAATGAATATCTTAAAATGTTCGCTTTTATGTTCTAACATTGTAGGGCTACTTCATTAAACACGAAGCAAAACGCCATCTCACGGTTAGTTTTGCAATGCCCTGGCTATTTTTTGTGAGTGTTTTTGACCCAGGTTGTGCAATCTTTTCAAAGCCTTCTATTGCTTCCTTTTTC
>NW_007251123.1:105380-130618 GCF_000164805.1 Carlito syrichta | reverse complement strand
AGTGATTAGAACAAATAGCAAACGTAGGAATTGTTAAGACCTCATTAGTAATTCTTTCTTCAGTTTCTCTCAGGAAAAAAAGATTTTGCAGATTAGTAAGAATTGGTCAAGTATTATTTTATCTTATATCTTTGAAATTCACTGCAGAATGCTTTTACTGGTCTAATGAAGTATTTTTAATATCAATATGTTCATCTCTAAAGAGTAAGCGATGACTCCATTAGTCTATATGCTTGCAATGTGCCATTCTTCCGCCCCAGCCATCATACCTTTATGGTAACTGTCTTGAAGTTTCTATGATAGGATTCTCCTACGTCTTTGTGTGACTGGTAACCTCATTTACTTTAAATATGTTCCCTGGAAGACTCAATCTCTTAGGTTGATAGCAATCATTATCAAATATATATTGATTCATTTATCAGTTATACAAGGGGAACCCCTCCAAAAACAATGGAATTATATATGTTTTGGGAGAGTGGGTTCCTTTTAGTTTCTCTGTATCAAATGGTCAATCAAAAATTTTATCTAAAATTCATGAGAAGGTTGTGTCACAATTTATGGAAGAAACATTCCAAGTTGTGACAAACAGGTGACTGGGTTCTTCCATCATGGTAATACACCTGCCCACACCACACTGAGTGTTCAGCCGTTTTTGATTAAAAAAACCCTCACTGTTCACCTGATCTCACCCTGAGCAACCTTTTTTCGGTTTCCCCGGATGAAAAAACTCCTCAAAGATGAAACAAAAAATGGCAGAAGCACTAAAATTGATGAGTCCAAAATCTGTTTTGAGCACTGGAAAAAGCAGCTCGATAGATGTATTGCATCAAATGGAGAGTACTTTGAAGATGACCAAAGTTTAAGCATGTATGAATAAATGCACAATGTTTTATAAATAGATTCCAGGGTTGTTGTTTTTTTTTCCCCCTCCTTGTATAAATTACATAAGGACTTTGAGCCAAAGGGAAATTGCCAAGGCAAATTGAAATGTAGCAGATGCTTCTAGACAAGACGAGCAACTGAGAAGGCAGGACCAGGTGAAACTCTGTGGAAGGAGCCCTCAGCTGCCACAAAGGAACTGGTAGTTTGAGGGTGTAGAAAAGGTGTGTCTATGTTAATTCAAATTTCTGCATATTTTGTTTACATTATGAAAGTGTCTTCAGGCTGCTTCTTTTATCCATCTGTAGATGGGCTTATCATGTTTATGTGTAGCCAGAAGACAGACAATTCTCCTAGGTTTAGGAATTATGACAAGACATTAGCTAGACTGTCCGCATTTGTTGACATCCCCTGTGGTCTTGATGGCTTTTCTTCTGAGGTGACAGTACTGTGAATGTGGCATTTAGCCTTTTGATGTTCATTACTTAGGCTTTAGTGTTAATAACAATGAACACACGAAGACTTAAAACTCATAGCCTTCCCTCTGAAGTTGTAGTCCAAAATCTGGGCATTAATCCATCTGGAAGCAGGCAGGAGGCAACATGGCAGAAGAGTGGAAAGATTAAGAGTTTCCAATATAAGTTGATATAAAAGTTTTTAAAAAAAATATTTTGGGTTTTTTATTTGTCTTTTTGTTTTGTTTTTGTTCCCATAAGGAGGCTAGTGTGGAAATATGGGCTTATTCAAGTGCCAAGGTCCCTAGCAGGGAAACTTTTTAGAAGCAAAACCCAACCCAGTGCAGTGGTAGGAGATAAAACTGGAGCTGCTTTCAATCTTCATCCTCCCTCGTCTTTCATGTGAAGCCTCTTGTTAACCTTGTAATACCTTTCTAGCCATCCTCTCTTTTTCACCAGATTATCTTAATCATTCACCCACACAAGAACTATAGGTACTAGAAATAATATGTGACAGCCAATGTTCTAGGTGCTGGGATGGAAATTTACAGCCCAGCCTTGAAAGACTCAACTGTATTATTTTGTCCTCAAGACCTAGCAGTGTGTTCTGGGTTGTGACTCCCCCAACTCTCAGTCTTTTTCTTGATCACTAAGTTTGTTTATAGCAGTCTACACCCATATCTGTGCCTCTTCAACTAGTATGTATTTCTAAATTGAATCCATTGCTCCAGTGTAACTGTCGTT
Source organism: Carlito syrichta (assembly GCF_000164805.1). Taxonomy (NCBI): domain Eukaryota; kingdom Metazoa; phylum Chordata; class Mammalia; order Primates; family Tarsiidae; genus Carlito; species Carlito syrichta. Next base: position 128,540 of record NW_007251123.1, on the reverse strand, counting down.
ACCAAAGTAATCAATGACCAACTAGATGAAAAATCCAATGGTCATTTTTCAGCTACTGCCACTTGGCTCCTCCACTGCACTTGACATTCTTGGTTACCCTTTCCTTCCTAAAACTTTGGGTTTTCCTCTCTTATCACTATTTATTTTTTATTTGTATTTCCTACCTGCCCTTTAATTGTTCATGTACCACAGTGTTCTGTTCTTGTCCTTCTTTGACTTACATATCTTCCCTAGAGGTGGTTTTTCATCAATGGCAGGTATTTATGCCATGAATCTTCCTTTTTCCCACTAATATACTCTGTTTTAAAACTTAAAAACAATATTTTCTAGAATCTTTCACCCACTTCAGAGCCCATAAGGATAATGATTAGTATATCAATATCTATAGATGTTATATCACCATTTTATCAAATTATTAATATTTGAGTTCAAACTCAATATTTATTACATTCATACTCGATCCTAGGTAGAAAACCAAGAAAAAGCACAATCCCACTCACAATAGTCACTAAAAAAATGAAAAACCTCGGCATCTTACCAATCAGAGGAGTGAAAGACCTTTACAATGAAAACTACTAAACACTGCTCAAAAAAATAAAATAAGACACAAACAATGGTAACAATATTCCATGCTCATGTGTTGGAAAAATCAACATTGTTAAGATGTCTATCCTACCAAAAGCAATCTATGAATTCAACGCATTGTCCATTAAATTACCATCATCATTCTCCCCAGACTTGGAAATGACAATACAGAAATTCATATGGAAACATAAAAGACCACAAATAGCCAAAATAATCCTCAGCAAAAGAAACAAAGTGGGAGCTATCACACTTCCAAACTTTAAACTCTATTATAAGGCAACAATAATCAAAACAGTCTGATATTGGTACAAGAACAGGCAAATAGACCAATGAAACAGAATAGAGATTTCAGAACGAAAACCCCAATTTCTCAACCAACGAATCTTTGTCAAAGCCTTCACCAACAACCACTGGGGAGGGGAGGACCTATTCAGTAAATGGTGTTGGGAAAACTGGCTGAACACATGCAGAAGATTGAAACAGGATCCCTACCTATCACCATACACAAAACTCAACACTAAATGAATCAAAGACCTAACTGTAAAACTTCAAAGCAAACGCAAAAGAAACCATCTGCCAAACAAAAGAAACCATAGAGAGAACTGAGAGACAGCCCAAAGAGTGGGAAAAGATATGTACCATCTGTATATCTGAGAAAGGCCTAACATCCAGGATCTACAAGGAACTCACACATGCCGAAAGGAAAAAAACAAACAGCCCTGTTAAAAAGTGGTCAAAACATATGGATAGACACTTCAAAAGAAGACATATGAGCAGCCAATAGCTACATGAAAAAATGTTCAGCCTCACGAATCATCAAAGAAATGCAAATTAAAGCCACATCGAAATACTACCTAACTCCAAGATGGCCATGATCAATAACTCAAAAAACCAACATGACCTGGAGATGATGCGGTGAAAAGGGAACACTTCTACACTGTTGGTGGGAGCATATATACAACACAACCTCCGTTGAAAACAGTGTGGTGATTCCTAAAAGATCTAAAAATCGGCCTTCCATATAACCTGGCAATCGCGCTTCTGGAAATATACCTGGAGGAACTCAAATCACTCTATAAAAAAGATACCTGCACACGCATGTTTATTGTAGCATTATTCACAATAGCAAAAACATGGACCCAACCATGCTGCCCATCAAAAGTGGATGAATGTGTACTTTATGAAATGATTATTACAATCAAACTAATTAACACATTTATTACTTCACGTAGGTATCATTTGTGTGTGTGTGGGGGAGGTGAGGGTGCAAGATCTGCTATTTTAACACCTTTCAGTATGTAATACAGCATTTTTACAATAGTTACCAAGCTATACATTAGATTCCCAGAATTTGTTCATCTCGTAGCCAAAATTTGTACTCATTAACTGATATTTCTCCATTTTCCCACCCCACAGTCCTGTCAACATTTCTACTCTTGGCTTCTTTGAGTTCAAGTGTTTTGGATTCCACATATACAAGGAGGAACCATCCCTTCTCACCCTTACCCCCAAAAAACTCCGGCTTTTATTTATAAAAAATTGTGTATTTATTCTTACATGTAAAGTCAGTGACCATCAAAGTACTCTTTATTTGCTTCAATGCCCTATTGAGACACTTTTTTCCACTGTTCAAAACAGTTTTTGAAGTTGTTTTTTGTTTCACCTCTTCCACATGGGCAAAATGTTTCCCTCTGAGGGCTTTTATCATCTGAAGAAGTATCAACAAAAAAAAGTCACTTCAGGCAAGATTGGGTGACTAGGGAAGGTGGGGTACAGGGTCATGTCGTTTTTGTTCAAAAACTTGCCGAACACTCAGCAACATGTGGGCAGGTGAGCTCATAAATCACCTGTCATGAAATGGGCACATGAAAAAATCTCCAAAAATGCTCACTGAACGCAGCTTCTCACAACAAATGGCTGATACACTGATGCCAGTGGGTTTCTAGAACAATTGCCTAGTGGGGAAGGCCTGTACTACAGGTGGTTTTCCCTCCAAAAAATAATTCCATTTCTTTGTGTCCCTCCTAGTCAGTGAGATCATGCAATATTTGTCTCTCTGTATCTGTCTTATTTCAATTATAATAATCTCCTCAAGCTTCATCCATATTGTTCTACAAGACATAATCTTCTCCCTTTTTATAGCTGAATAATATTCCATTGTCTAGATATATCACATTTTCTTCATTCATTTTATTTATTCATCCATCAATCTTACTTCTGTGCTTGTAGTCAAAGAAAAATAAATCAGTATCTGAGGAAACTCTCTGCACTCACATGTACATCACAGAATTATCCACAATAGCCAAGATATGGAAACAACTTAAAGATATTAAAGTATTATTAAAAAGTATTATTCTTGACGTTTAATGTGATAAACTCTTACACAGGCAAGGCGGTGAGAGTAAGGATCCCTCTCACGGTTACAAAGAGGACTGAGTTAGCAACTATCTCTGAATTATTCAATCACTTTTCTAAGACTAGAATAAAGGAAACACTGCATTTTGGGTATTTTTGAAGCACCTGCCTTCTCCCTTATGCTGAATGCTTCCTGAGGATAGGGATAGTGCTACTTTGTTCCCCACGGCAACCCTTCCACTCATAAAGGGCCCAGCACATAAATAGATGTTCAGAAAATATTTTTACCTACCTGTCTGATTTTCAATTATGTCAAGTATTTCTACTGATGCTGATGCATTTCTAGGAGCCTAATTGCGTCTCTGGGACTTTGTCTGAGTTACTTGCTCAAAATTCCAGCTGTGACTGTTGCTCTGTTCACTAATGTGGAAGGCAGATGATGAATGAAATATATAAATATATATATATATATATATATATACATATGCACATATATATATGATATATGATATGTGCGTATTCATTCAATTGTCAGGTATTTTGTAAAGGAGAGAAGCACTTTCTTCTAATGCTGACTGAAGCAGCTGGTTTATATCCTGATGCAAGTGATCAGATTACCTTCCTCATTATCTTTGCTTGCCAAACTCAGAAAGTTGTTAATGGACACAAAATGATCCGGTCCTTTTAAAAATCCAGCCACTCTACTCATCTCATGACCTCTTGGTGCAGAGATTTCCATATACCCAGTGAATGAAGTATTACTTATTATTAGTCCTAAATTTACCGCATAACTAATTGCATTGAGTGTCTACCTTCTCTCATCTTGTAGAATAGGATAAAAAAGCTCATTCATTTTCACTGTGCTCTTCATTCTTTGGAATCCCTTATATAGTTTTCTTCTTTTTCTAATTTTCATGATTAAAATTTTGTTGGTTTGCATTTTTAAGAGGGAGGATTATTAGTGTGTTTTTTTCAAAAGTAGAAATGTGATAACAAGGTCTTTTTCCATATTTATTTCTGAAAAAAAAACAAAAATAAAAACCTAGCCAGAGAGCGATTATGTGTTAATGCAGATTTATTTCTGGGAGGTTTAAACAGTTATGGTGGCAGAGCAGCATATCTCGTTTTCAGTTCTGTCTTGGATAATGTCTCTTCTGTTCTTCTGAAAAGTTGTCAAATATTAGGAATCTCTCAGTGATGCTTCATTGTTCATTCCATCTTCTACTTCCCTAGTAAAATTATGACTGTTGATGAGATGACTCTTGATGCTTCTCTCCCCAACATAACAGGTAGAAAAACCAATAGCTTTGTACTCTATGAGATGGTAAAGAAAAACTTATGACGGAAATACCACAGCATCTAAAGTCTCCCTTAAGGTGGAGCCGGTAGAATGAAGACTGGATATTTTGTTACATTCCCAAGATAAGGGGAGACAAAGATTGTATGCAGTTCCTTGATGACATACCACTGTCTACCACTTTAAAAAAATTGTAAAAAAGCCCCTGTTATATTTTAATTTGACTGAGTTCTCTGTAAAAAAGCATTGAGGGATCTGGCATGGAAGAAGGACTGGATGATCAGCTCTCTCTCTATTTTATTAATGAGTCATTCATCCTTAGAAAGTGCTAATCTTTCTAGAGATAATACTGCCAGCAGGAGTCATATTGACTATGAAGAAAACAGTTCATTTTATTGAAATTTCAATTTCTCTGTATCATCAAGAACTTTCTCATCTACCCATTTCTGAAATTGTAGCTCATGTGATATTGATCACTAGAGCAATGTGCCTACTATTGTTGCCTAGAGGACATGCCTTTATGCTGCTTAAATGAAGGGAAGAAGGATCCCTTCTCAGAACAAGAAGAAGTCACCAGTTTAGACACATATTGTGCTTTCAGAGCAGATACATCTGAGAGAAGAGCACAGAGGACAAGAAGGAGGAAGGAAGGAAGGGAGGGAGGAAGAGAGGAATGAATCTGGTTAAAAGACAGAGTTGCAGTCCCACCCAATTGCTCACTAATCCTTTTGGGTATTTTTCCAAAAGAACTGAAATCAGAATTTCGAAAAGATATTAGCGCTCCCATGTTCGTTGCAGAACAATTTAGAATAGCTAAGTTGTGAAAGCAACCTAAATGTCCATCAATAGAGGAATAGACAAAGAAAATGTAGTATATATATTTTATATATAATGGATTATTATTCAGCCATAGAAAAGGAGATTTTGCTATTTGCCACAACATGGATGAACCTTGTGGACATTATGCTACGTGAAGTAAGCCAGAGACAGAAAGACAAATACTGCGTAACTTCACTTGTTTGAGGTGTCTAAAATAATCAAATTTATGGAATTAAATTATTAAATGGTAGTTGCCAGGGACTGTGGGACAGGGGAGTGGAGAGTTTCTAACTAACAGGCATAAATTTTATTTAAGCAATGAGTAAATGGTAGAGATTTGCCATATAGCATTGTACCTATAGTCAATAATGAAATTAATAAAGCAAAAACAAACAAACAAACAAAAGACAGAAAAGAGAGAACTATAATATCAAGCAACCGTCGGGCTGGGTGGCTCAGTCTGTAATCCTGCGCCTTGGGAGGCTGAGGTGAGTGGATTGCCTGAGCCCTTGGGTTCGAGACTCGCCTGAGCAACTTGGCGAGACCTCATTTCTACAATAAATAAAAACTTAGCCGGGCGTGGTAGCACGTGCCTGTAGTTCCAGCTACTCGGAAGGCTGAGGCCGAAGGATCGCCGGAGCCCAGCAGGTCGAGGCTGTGGTGGCCGGGAGCAGCCACTGCACTCCAGTCTGGGCGACAGAGTGAGACTTCAACTCAAAACAAACAAACAAACGAACAAAAAAAACAATATCAAGCAGCCTTGCCAGAATTAATGAGAACAAATGGATTACAATCCATCTGTAGTCTTCAAGAAAGGCCAAGTTTGACCCTGATATTAGGTTTCAGCTCAGGCCTATTAAGAAATAATTCACAGTTCGTCTCAACTTCCCAGGTGCCATAAAGATTTGCTGCAAGTGGCCTGCTTATATTTATTTCCCAACTTTTCAATATTATATTAAAACTGCTCCTATCTCTAATTTCCAGAAAGGTTTTTGTGAACTTGATTAAACCCTGACTGGTAACTTACTTGGTACCAGAAGTGAGGTGCTGATATAACAATGACCTGAAAGATTTGTCATTTGCTTAGGAAATGGATGGTGAGTGGTCAGGAAGCTGATTTAGGAGACTGAGAAAATAGTGGCCCATGTTATGCAAAATATTTTAAAAGTAGTATCATCTGCTATATCTTGAAAGATAGACATGGTGCTTTCTCAGCTTATAGCTCTAGGGGAAGAGGCTGGAAATCAGACCTGCAGTGTGCATAATGGCAACTGTTAGTTGAACTGTCAATGCGTTATAGAGATGAGTTCAAGAAAAAGTTATTTAGTTTGGAAGCACACATGAGAGATAGCATCCTGAGATTCAAGTTCTTGAAAACTTGGAGAAATTCACTAGTTCTAGAAAATTTTTTAAAGATTTTGAATCAACAGAGTTTCAATAGAGTTTCTCAGCTGAATCAAGTGATTCAGGGAGATCAGTTTGAAGATGTGGTTTCTCTCTTATTGTTCATATAACCCCCAGGTAGTCATATGCATTGAGAATGATGTTTAAAATAATTTTGATGGTATTTATTAGACATGGAATTGGCTGAAGGCAAGTGGATTAGAAGTCCACTAAGTTGTTGAGAGAATTATATTGACAAACACCTCATGAGCCTATACTAAAAAGACCTTTGGTCAACACTTAAAACAGCTGCTGGGCCTCTAGTCTTTCATGAAGATGAGACAGACTTGAAGGGCTGTAAATGGCCTTCAAGTTGAGCATGTTCCCACCGCTGACTCCAGATGTTGCCAGGGATTATAATGAATAAGAAAGAGCCTCCCAGAATATGAGCCAAGAACGATGACTCAGGGTGCTCCTCCTAGAAAGCAGAAGCAGGACTGATGTAAGGAATTTCTTCTCTTCTCTGTTTGGGGGAGTAGAGACTTCACAAATTCTACCAGAGGGATACAAAAATTGCTATGAAGCAGTGATTGCTTTGTGCCCACATTATTCTCCTTTGGTTATATTCTGTCTTTGGTCCAAGAGTTTACATTGGGAAAACACGTAGGAAGCCCAAACCTTCCTTCTTTAACCCAAAGATTGCCAGGTTAAGAGGAGTTCTTATGGAGGCCAATACACACCATTGACATCCTGGATTCCAAGCTGGATGCAGGTGACTAGACCGGTCATTTCCCTTAGGGAGAGGGAAAAGGTATTCTATATATGAGAAATCAAATGATAATGTCTGGGAATTTTCTTTTTTTGCTTTTTTTTTGAGTTGGAGTCTCACTCTGTCGCCCAGACTGGAGTGCAGTGGCCACGCCCAGCCACCGCAGCCTCGACCTGCTGGGCTCCGGCGATCCTTCTGCCTCAACCTTCCGAGTAGCCGGAATTACAGGCATGCGCTACCACGCCCGGCTGATTTTTTGATTTATTGTAGAGATGAGGTCTCACTGCCCAGGCGGGTCTCGAACCCACGGGCTCAGGCAATCCACTCACCTCAGCCTCCCAAAGGCGCGGGTACAGGCTGAGCTACCGAGCCCGGCTCGTCTGGGAATTTTCTATACGGGCACACTGTGACAGAAACAATGTGATATATCGTCACACACATTTCTTCATCAGCAGTGGGAAAAATCAGATTTCCAGGTTTCCTTGCACACAGTTTGGTGGCTCTGGGGCTGAGTTATGGGTAATGGGATGTGCTTCAAAAGTATATAAGCCAAGAGACCCTCTAGCTTCTCTTGTGCAGTCAGTGATGGCCACATATTGATAGCAGTGGTGTCACAAGATAGGAAAAGCTGGGTCACCGAGTCATTGCTAAGATGTTGGATTAACCTTTACTATGTTATGCCAATAAGCTTGTGCTATCATGACTTACATACCACCCAACTGAAGCTAAATGCTTGCTACTTTGGGCATACCTAATTATATAATTCTGTCCTGAACAAAATTCAGCTAAATTTTCAAGTAAACTTTTAGCTAAAGGTTTACCACTTTGGGTACATCTAACATCCTTGTAGTTGAATTGCAATAATGAAAACTGCACATCTTTGGATATGAGGATTGTCATTTTTGTTTTCTCATTATTTTAAATACAATACTGGAGTAAAAAATAGTAGAACATTTCAATGGGAGGGCAACTTTGTGGCAAGTAAACTGTTGGCTAGCAGGAAAGAATACATAAATACTCACTAGCCTATAGGCATATAAAAAGCAATTCAATCCATGAAAAGCAATGAAAGGATATCACTATATAAGGTGGTTTTGCTCAAAAACAAAGGATGCCTCTCAACTAAGTCATATATTAATTGTATTACTCAGAGCAGTATCAGCATTTTTTTTTTTCAAAATATGTTGTAACTCTCTGATAGACTTTGCTTTAAAGCTTCTCTAGGCATTATTATACATAGCAACTCAAACTGTAGAGACCACTGCAGAACTTTCTGCAGTGATGAAAGTGCTCTATATCAGCTGCATACTGTGATAGCCACTACACATACATATGGCTACTAACAATTGGAATGTGACTAGGGAAACTGAGAAATTAAATTTTTATTTCATTTATTTTTATTGGTTAAATTAAAATAGTCTTATGTGGTGAGTGGCTACTGAATTGAACAGCATTAGTACAGAGCTTACCTGCCTGGTAGAGTTAACATTCTGTGTCTAAAGTGGGAAACGCCAGGTCAAAATATTGAGTCTTAGCTCTTTCCTGGTATCTACACGTTATTAAGATCAAGGCTAACAGTCATTTTACAAATGATGTTAAGGATTAAAACAAAAAAAATTAAAAATAAAATAGAAGTTGGTAGATCAATATACATCTCTTACATGCATTGTTTATAGAATATCAAAAACTTCTCTTTACATTTTAAATTTAATAACTAAAGAATAATAATTTAGAAATCAAAAAATACTTCCCAATCGGGGAAGGAAATAACATGACTGAGGTAAACACAGAGAAATCATCTGGTTATTGACTAACCAATCCATTTTGTGGAGAGGTATACAGCTTTTCCTTTAAAAAGAATCTGAATAGCTATTCTCCCATGAGGATGGGAACATTAAGTATTGCAGGTCTGCCTATTAAAACGAGTAGCTGGTCATATTGATTTAAACCCTCCTTCATCTTCTTTCCCCTCACCAGGGGTCATTTAAATATATTACATGAGAACTAACCAGCAAGAAGATGATGGTGAACTGCAGACATTCAGCTACTTTATAGGTATCTGAGAACTCGTCATCCTTTTAAGGGGCAAACTAGCAGCCCAATTCTAATTCTAAGTTCCCTGGTGTTTTTTTAATAAGCTATGAAAAGAGGCAAGAATACACATATGTAAAAGAGTACAGGAAGACTGCATGTAGGGAAAGGACAGGGCAGAATCAATGTTACTTCCACTTAGAACCTAACATTCTCTTCCAAATGATATTTTTTCCCCATGAGCAGGAGGATTCCAGCAGATGGAAAACTGGGATAAACCATTTCATTTCCCTACAATTCTTTTCCCTCCTGCCTGAAAATCTCTAACAGGTTTTTTAGCTAATGGAAAAAGCAAATTTGCCTTCTGCTGTGAGTAGGCCTTTCTGCATTCTGCTTGGCTCTCGTGCGCTCTCCCCTTATTCTGATTACTCAGAAGAGTCTGCCTCTGTTTTTTTTCCCATCTCCAGGAACCCTGTTGTATCTTTGCACAAAGATGGCCACTTCCCAAACTGTGAAAGACCCACTGGAGGAGCATTCTTTTGGTAAAATATATTTTCTGTGGGCCTTTGATATTCAGTTGAGACTTAGGCACACATTTACTTTGGGAAAATAAAACAATTGGTGAATTAGTTATACAATTTACATTTTAATTTAGGGTTTTTAAGAGAACACATCACAAGAGGCTGAAGTAAAATTCAAATATTATAGAGAAGCTCTGAACCATAAAATTAAAACGTCAAGTTTATTTGATTCTGACCTTTTATAGATGGTAAAACTGAGACCCAGAATGGTTAAGTACCCAAGACCAAACATATAAAAGGGATGCTTGTAAAACTGGTTTCATGAAACAGGCATCATTTTTTTCTCCAGTCTTTATTATGTACACTGAGCATTGTTTTTGCTGAGTCTTTATCAACTCAGCAACTCCACTTGAACTAACTATAATCAATGTGATCTCATATATGAATGTGTTAGGACAGTCAATGCTCAAGGAATCAATCATATTTTTGATTACATGGACAATTTTGTGAAAGAGAAAGTTTTCACCTTCATAGTGAAAGGCTTTCTGAGTTGTCGCATTTGCTATCAAAGTTCTTTATATAGATTGGTGAAAATGCATTTGTTAGTAGTACCTCCAGTCTCTTAAGTTGAATTTTGCTTCTGTATTAAGTACTAAAGATACAATTACAAACAGATGAACAAACAAAGCAAATTAGTGCCACTCAGTCTTATTTTCCTCTGCTTTTTACTGACATATCAAGGCACTATCTTACCACTCACTTAAACACCTCACTTACCTGTGGGAAGTCTATTCACCGACACTTTGTTTTATTACATTCAGAGCAAAGAATACGATAATAGAATGTTTTCTCAATATTTTTGGTTTGAAGAATTTCCAGAATGGACCAACTCTAAGTGAACTGTGTGTTGTGAAATTTCAAGAGGATTTGTTATCATGTGGGAGAATCTTGACAATATTTAAAGCAAGAAAGAGAAATGGTGAAAGTGGCATATTAACAAGTCAAAAAAGAAAAAGCAATGGAAGGGCCACATCTATGAAAATCTCCAGAGAAGATAAGTTTGTCGAATCCATTTAAATACTCAAATAGAGCTGGAAGCTAGCTGACTAAGCTGCGTACTGAGCTGCAAAATTGTCACACATATTTTCTTACAGCCTTATAGGAATGGGCCTGGCAGACAATCTAAGGACTTCAGCGAATGCCAATAACCCAGATACCCACAGAGATACACCTCAAAGTGCCAAGAGAAAATCCATTCTTCCAGCAATGGCTGTATCTGTTTGCAAATTAATTTCCTTGAATAAATTCCCATTCCTCGGAAAACAAATTCAAAGAGGACACATACCCTGCTGATACTCCAAGTAAAGTGTGTTTTACAGATGGGAGATTAATACAGCCAAATGTTTGATGGCACTTTCTTAAAAAAAGAGAAGGAGGGTATTCTTCCCACTAATAAAAAGCAGCTGTGAAAAAGAAAAAGCTAACAGCAGACGTTTGTTCTAACGAGGAAACAGTATTTTAGAAACAAAATGATGACACAGTATAACTCCTGATGTGGGGTATGTGTGTTGTGATGGACATATGGGAATAGATAATGAAAACAGGAATTAGTCTAGCTAAGAGTAGACAAGGCTCTTCCTCCCAGCCTCCCCACTTAGAAGACATCCGTATTTTTTGTTTAGTAGAAGTAAATTGAGTTAACAAGCTGTCTTTCTCTCTTTTCAAGAAAGTACCCCATTTTCACTTTTCAATAGATCATTGCCTAAAGCAAATTACTCAAACGTGATTCATTTTCTCAGGGCACTTTGTTGAGAAGCAAGAGTTTGAGGAACTTGGCTGGCCAAAGGAAGGGCCAACTTTGGGGCTTAGGAAACTGAGGAAGTACTCCGTCCAGTGCAGACAGCATATACGTGTACACAGAGGGCACCAGGAAGGCAGGAAGTCAGAGAGGAGCACACAAAATGAGGTGTGAGGACCCCAGGAAACTGCATCCTCTTGGCGAATGTGAAAAGAACACTGCTTGAATGCCACCTGTGCCTTAATTTAAGATGTTGCTAATAATCAAGAAGACAAGGGTGGCAACTGTGTGAAGAGAACAAATTCATAAAATGCAAAAATAGTGGCAAAGGATTATGTGGTTATACAAATCATAAAAGAGGGACACCTAAATTGATTAAAGGCTAAGTGAATTTGAATAAATGGTAGTTTGCATGGCTCAGGCACATTTTATTTTTTAGAGTAAGTTTTAGTAAATGGTGTTTTATTGCTTTCAAGGACAGAGAGTAACCGTAACTAAATTTGTAATTAGACTATTCAATGTCCGTTTGGTTTAAAACCACACTTCTGGAATCAGGCCCTATATTTTGTCCTGTCCCGGCGCTGTTCTTCACTTCTTCACTTCTCCCAATACCAGTGTTTGTCTGGGCACCTTGTAAATGAATCTTATTATGGCTAATTCACTATCTCCAATGTCTTCAGCCTCTACTGTGATTGTTGCCCTTCCCTTCTTGTGTTTTACTAGAAACCTGAATCTTTCCCGATGCTTTACCAGAAGCCCTCTCAAAGGGTAGTTGATTTTCTCCAAAATATCACATACCATTGCCTCTGAAGGTGAGGTAGATGTCCTCTTTGATTTCCACTGATATTCTCATATTGTGTTCTCCTTGGGTATATTACTTCTCTCTCTCTTGGTCTTTCTGTCTCTCTCTGCCTTTCGTCTCTCCCTCTCTCTCTCTCTGTCTGCGAGACAGGGTTTCATTCTGCCACCCAGGCTAGAGGGCAGTGGCATGATTATGGCTCACTGCAGTGGAAACATTGTGGGCTCAAATATTCCTCTGGCCTCAGCTTCCCAAGTAACTAGGACTACAGGCATGTGCCACTGTGCCTTTCTGATTTCGTTTTTCTAAATTTTTTTGTAGAGACAAAGTTTTGCTGTGTTTCCCAGGCTGGTCCTGGGTTCAAGCAATCCTCCCACCACAGTCCTGCAAAGTTTTTGGGTTGCAGGTATGAGCCAGAGCCACTGCACCCGGTCTTCTTCTCTTTAATGCATCTACTCCTATCTTCAATTCATTGATCCTATGCCCGTTTTCCCCAACTCACGTCTTCCCTGCCTTTCTTACTTAGCTTAAATTCTATACTCAATTAGTATAACCACTCCCTTGCACATGCTTTTGTCTCCCTTGCCCTACACTTACCCTGCTGTATCTGTTTGTCCAAGGACCTTGGTTCACCTTGGCTCTTTCCTATGTTTTGCCCTTGAACATGAGAAGTCAAAGCTTGTTGAAGAAAATCACACATCATGTTCACAACCAACTAAGTTCAGTGGGTCCTTATTTTTCCTGGTAGTCACGCTCCTTTTTGACTTAGTTTATCACTCTGCTAGACAACAAAGTCATGTCTTCCTCTCTTTTCTCCCAATGTCACTCTATAACAATGTATATAAACTCTAACTTCCCTGCCATCCCTATGAGAGCAACTGGTCACATTCTCAGCTGAGGGTTGGCCTTTCTCGTGTGCACTAAATGCCATCCTCCCTTGATATCCTCCAGTAATTATTTCTTTCTTCTATATCATTGATTTTCCCCTTTCAATTAAATAGTTTCCACCAGCCTACAACATACTGTCATTTCTCTGATCTTAAAACCAAAAAATTAAAGTCCTTTCTTCACTTTACTTTTCTCTCCTGCTGCTTAACTCATTTCACACCTTTCTTTTATGCAGAACTCCTTGGATGGGATTTCTACACTTGCCAACTCTAATGTTTCTCTTTCCCTTCTCTCTTGAAACCATTCAAATTAGGTCATAATTCTATATCTCATTTAAATCACTCTTATGAAGGGTTTACCCTGGAAGATCATTGTTGGACAGTCTTCACTTTGCTAAATCAGGTGGTAGAATTTCCATCTCCATCTGACTTGACCTTTCAGAAGCACTTAACACAATGCGTTACTTTTTTATTAGAACACATTTCACTTGACTTTTGAGAAATCAGGTTTTTCTCAAGTTCTTCAACTCTTCCTTCTCTTTTAAAAAATCTTTCTCCTTATCTTTCTGATCCCTACTGGTGGAGTCCTTCCAGACTTAGTCCTTGGACAGTTTCTCTTTCCTGTCTTTCCTCTCAAAAATTCAGGTACGACATCCACTTGAATATATTTAGTAGCCATCTGAAGCTTAATGAGTTTCTAAGATGGGGCTCTTGATGTTTTACCCTCCTCTGACTCTAACCCGATCTTTCTATAGTCTTGCTTAATGACTACTTTATTTTTCCATTTATTTAGCCAAAAATCTTGAAGTTATCTTTGCCTTCTGCTTCTCTCTCACTCCCATTATTAAATCTGTCTGCAAGGTCTATTGGCTTTATCTTTCAGGATGTCCAGTGACTTCTCCCAAGCTCACAGTCACGTCCGTAATTCATGACAGCACTATCCCTCACTTATATGGTCCCAAGAGCTTCCTAATTGGTTTCCCCACCCCTCTACTGAGCAGGCAGAGTGGTCCTAGTGAGATGTAATGCAGAACATGTCCCTCCCCGGATGGAGTTCCTCCTAGGGCTCTGCTCTTACACAGGACTCAAGCTAAAGGTTATGTGGCCTAAGGGCACCACATGGCACTTTTTTTTTCAAGGTTTTTAATTTTTATTACAGAACAAAAGCTTCATTTCTTTATTTTGCTTTCTGACCCTGCTTGTACCTTCAACACTTTCACGACGATTTCCTGCTCCTCGATAAGAAAAGCACGCTTGAGCCTGTCACGAACACATTTTACGCACATGGAACCACCATAGGTCCAGCTGACATGTTTTTTTTTTGTTTGTTTTGGACAATCTCATAAGAACTTTAGGTCTCACAGCACGAACCCCTTGAAGTCTGCCTGGGCACACACCACACGCAGACTTTGGTGCTTTCCTAACCTTCTTGGTATATAGGTAAACAATTCTATTACCAGGGGTTCGGGACAGCCTAGTTTTGTTAGAGGCTATATTGTAGGAAAGCCTACGATGGTGTGTCAAATGCTGGACCATTCTGAATGCCTTTGCACAGTGTCCCCGGAAAAAGAAAAAGCACATGGCACTTCTTTTGCTCCTCTACCTCCTTTCTCCCCTCTTTCTGTTCATCTCCACCTGCACTAGTCTCTTGGATGTTGCTTTCTTTTGGCCAAGAACTTGGAAATGGCACAAAGTAAGCATTTAAAAATATTTATAAGTAAGTACCAGTTTAATTAATTTGATAGACTTGGAGAGATGCTGTTGCTTCCTTAAACACGCACAACAAGAAATCATTAGAGCTCAGATTTGAATTCAGAACTTCCCAATCCCCAGACCTATGCCCCTCTCATTATGTGAATTTTATTCGTGAATATTTTCAAGCTACTTTGGAGGATGGCTCTGAGCTGGTTGGTCACTTTAAGATAACTACCTCAAACTGGTTTTTAGATTTTAGGATTCTTGGAAAATATTATGGGTTTATATATAAACCATAACAAGGCAGAAATTTTAGTTATTTTTCCCTTGGAAATATGTGTTGAACATCTTGAGCCTTTAAGACATGGTTGGCTGTTTTGTTTTTATTTCTCATATGTTAGTCTTGAACTGTATCTTATCTACTACAAACACAGTCAGAAATTATCTTGTTTATTATAACTTTTTTCTTTAGAAAAGAATATAGGTTTTCTACCTACCATTATTGAACCTCTTAAAGATTTTGACTCCAAGGAAACCTTTTGAACTTATAAGAGGTTTTGAATTCATGAATACTGAAATAACTTTAAGGTTCCTGGGTAACTTGTCCTCAAGATGGAGAAAGAGAAGTATGATCCTAGTGCAGATAAATGCATTCACCACAGTTTCAATAAGTAAACACTGACTCTTTCAACTACTGCCAGCTCAGAAAAGATTAGTCAGAGGACTGCTTACTAACATTCGTATTCATAAATTCTCTATAGATTTAGAGGGCAAAGGTCTCTTTTATAGTTAAACATGTTAAAGCAAAGCAGAATGTCACATATACAATATGTTTGTATCTTTTAAAGAGAGGTTGTGTTTTCTTTCAAATCCAATTTTTCTTTCTTCTCATCTCCCTCCTCTCTTCTGCAATGAGTTCCAACAAATGCAGTCTCTTTGGAGAGGCTGCTTCAGATTCCTAGCTGTGTTGTGATTCTGGGCACAACAGGGGCCACTTTTCTCTCCCAGCTGATAATTTTGTAGGGAGACCTGGTGTGAAAAGCCTTCCTGGGTGCCAAGCCCCCTGCTGCTGAGGGATCCAGCCTCTGAGATGAACGACCTGTTATTTTGTTCTCCTGGAGTGCTGGTTGGGTCACGTGGTATCTTTCTTTATAGAAGAGACTCTCCCTTGTTGTTTTTAAACAATACAAGAACACTTTTAAGGGCCAATGAGGAAATTTGTTTGTGAGGAAACAATTTATTATTTTAAATGGTATTTTAAAGAGAGATAATCGCCCTTTTTCTGATCTTTCTTGGGGAAGCTGCATTTACATTTCTCCCACGGACTAATTTAAGACAAATGAAACTGCAAGTTCAGAGCAACTCATTCCCTTTGGAAGCTCCCTGGTTTTAAAGATGTCTATTGTTTGAGAATCATAGACTTCAGAGTTCCAGAGGACATCATCAGTAAAGATGATGGCAGTGTGGTGACCAGAGCGTGAGACACAAATGCAGACTTCTAAACTACACAGTAACTTCTGGGACACTTCCTCAACTTCATTTTGAAGATCATTTGGAATTTTGTGTGAGATTTACTCTCTACTCAGAGTTCCAGCAGAGGCTACCAGGTGTAATGCGTGGCTTCATTTTTCATTTACATGTCTAATTGAATTAGCTAATCAAGTTTATCGCTTGATTTGGAATCTTGTAAACACAGCTTGTTTATCCCAAAGATATTTTCACTGTTTGACTGGCATTGACCTTAAAGCTTTAAAGGAAAGAAAGAGAAGACAAATAAAATAAAATAAAATAAAATAAAACTAGAAAGATGTGATGCATATCGAAGGGCAACACAATTTTATAAATTAAAATGTTCAAACTCTTTGTAAATGAGGTTTTTGAGGGAAACGTCTTTCTCTATTGTATGGTTAAATTCTTAATATTATGAGTCATTGTCAAATCTAGTGATCTCAAGATAAGGAGCAGCAGAATCACCTGTGCATGAAAGGCTTGTTGTGGTACAACCTGCAGGGCTCCACCCTTAGAATTCCTGGTGCAGAGGTCAGAGATGCAGCAGGGAATGTGCATTTCTAACAGGTTCCCAGAAGATGCTGATCCTGTGAATCTTGGTACCACACTTTGAGAATCACCCACTTAATCCTTTGTGCAAACTTTTTTTCAGGATAATACATTTAACTCTTTGAGACACAAAACGTGCCCCCCATCAATTTAAATACGGTATAGTTTAGTTACAATGTATACTTAATATTTAATTAAAAACTAATGGATTTCAAAGAATATTTTAGAGACAGGAAGTGGAAGACAGCATAGAGCAAAGCAGTGCTTCTCACACTTGAGTAAGGTGTGAAGCTATTTAAGGGATTCATATAATACTGCTAGTTTATTGTAAATGACTGGATGGGAGGTCATTATGCTCATGGAACTTATAAATTGTGATTTATAAATATATTGCAATTTATATTTATATGTAATATAACGTATACAGATACATGGACAGACATTTATGTAAAGTATAAAATGACATTTTAATAGAACAGAATTTGAATTCAAATAAAGGTGTAAAGCAAATTAAATGAGCAACTTTAACTTACTGTGAGTAACGTGCTATTTCAAGGAAATTAAACCAGTGTTTGCCTTGTGACTGTGGCAGACTCGTTCTTCAGTCTGCTATACCACTGTGGAGAAGTGGGAAAACCATATTTTCTCTTCTTTTCTGTCTAAACTCCTAAAAATGTTTCTCAGTTTCACATGCCATGGTTTCCTTTTCCTTCACCCATTATGCCATTTATTGATTAGGTCTTCTTGCTTTTATTGTTGTTGTTTGTTCTTTCCCTAAGTTTTCAACGCTTGGAATAGTATTATCTGGTGCCAATGTAAGCATTCGTTCATAGGTATGGTAGACAAACAATCTAGACCAAGACCCTGCTCTCATGGATCTCACTGAGTTGTGTGTGGAGGCAGGACAGGATGAAGAAGCGAAACAACAGGTTAGAGAAATAGCCTGGGCGACACTCTGTGGGGTCTCACACAGCAAAGCAAGTGGGAAGTCCTGAGAGGGTTTTGTTTAGGGGATTTACATTATCTTGAAAAAAATCTGGCAACTCTGCAAAGAATGATCTGTCAAGGGGGAAGATGGCATTCTAGATATAGACCCTGAATCAGAAGCAAATATTTATCTTAACGTGGTCGTTCAGGTGATACACAACATGACAATATGCTCATACGAACTTTTAGGAAAATTCTCGCAATTCAAGCATACATAAAAGATCAGATGTATAAGGAGAATGTAAATGTTCTGCCACTTCTCAATAATAATTTTTTAAAAATCACAGAACTTTGAGGTCCCTCAGCATAGATTCAGGATCTTTGTTTTTGAAAAACCTGTACAGGTTCTGGAGTCAGACTTGATCTGGATACTTGTTAGGCCACTTACGCGAGTTGATTAACCTTGCAAGTCTTCTGTTTCTTCCAAAGTGGGAATAACAACACTTTTAACTCAGACTGTTGTGTAGTGTGGAGGTCGGGTACAAAGAGTCATTGCACTGAACACGGGCTAGTCACTTTACATATATTTACATGCATTTAAATACAGGTGTCAAGAGAAAAATGTAACCCAAAATGAAAGTAGGTTAAACACTCCATGATTCAAGAAGACCAGGGCAATTATAATTATCATAGGTGAGAAAGAAAACTGGGAAATTGAGAGTGGGTCAGGATGAAGGTGCCTTTCTTTCAGTCTTGGCTTCCTTCTACTTGTGCTTTTTGAGTGTGCTATTAAATAGGAAACTCGAAGGGGATTTAAAAAAAAGTCTTCCCCAACTCTCTGAGAGGAATCAGTCCACTTTGTAGTTATTCTTGCTTTGTAGATAAGGGAAATTTTTATTCAAGCAGCTAATCCATTGTTATAATTTCCATCATGACCTTAAGGTCATCCCTAAACTTGCATCCTCAGTGAATCACTGAACTCTGCTTCTTGTTGGAATTATGATGATAGTAGTTTCATAACCATTTGTTAAAATCTGTGCAGCTGACTTCCATTTGCTTTTAAATTATGCGACAGTTCTAATAACCATAATGGTGTTCTCTGAAGAACACTTAAAGACACTTCTCTGATAGCCCCATGAGGTGGGGGTACCCTAGTCAAATTTCAGCGATAAAAGATGGAAAATGGTCCAAGAGAGGAGATGAAATTGAAAATATATTCTAATCTCTCGTAAAGCTCTAAGTCTTTGATAAAAATTTTAATAAAAAGATCTTCGCTGTAAATACTGCTGCAGAATATACATTTACCAAGAGAGAAACAAAGGATTTTTATTTTGTTTAAATGAGACCTGGTCTCTTCAGTGTGGCGCTGTCTTTGCGATTGCTTTTGGGATGACAATGAATAAACTTATTTACCAAGTATGTGTAAGGATAATTTCACACACCAGTGCGATGCAGCTGCTTCTGCCGTGGTCAGCGCTGAACAGCTCAGAGCAAGAGCACATGGGGGCATCAGAAAGGCAGCACTGCAGGCTGTTTCAATTCAAAACCATGGCGTCAAGAATATGTGTTATTGTCACATTTAGACCCCCCCCACAATTAGAACAATGGACACAATTCCAAAGAGACAAGAAGTTCTAGTTGTACCATGTTTAACAAAATACTTCTAATAACTTTCTCAAGGAATCGGACTTTGCAACATAGTGATACAGTTTTCCTGGAGACTTTTGTCTTTCAATTTTTAAATTCAGGTATGTTTTCAGTGTGCTTCCATTTCATTTACACTTAGTCTACCAAGCCGTAGTATTCTAAAAGTTATTTGATGTTGGGGAAGTTCTATACATTTTTTATAAGCCATGTTAAGTGTTTCTCTTTGAACCATAAAGTTGTATTTTTGCCATCTCTAAGTGAAAATCAGGCTGAAAAATAACATGGATAGAGTTCCTAAATGTCAAATCACTAACAGGGAAAAAAATGTATCTAAAAAAATCCAAAATGTATCATCCAAAAAAATATACATCTACAAACAGCCAAAGGATGACTAATGCTTCTTTCTTTAATATCCTTTAGAAACAAATGGAATTTGTATAAGGCTGTCATTATAGCATTGAAGCAACCAACGAATCACCTGATGGCTCTTTAAGAAGGTCAATGTAATGATTAATAAAAAGTTGAATGGTTATTCAATATCATGCACATATTCCTCTCCCCTAACCAACTTTGTCAATAGAATCTTTCACTTTTGAGGTAGCTCCATCAGTACCTTTTATTTCTTGCACAAAGAAATTGAAATGCATAGACTAATTCAGTTTTTTTTTTTAGTTTTCTCTCCTTCCATTTTCTTTCATGCAAGAAATTATCCACTATTTCTTGCTGACACATTTAGAAATTTTAAAACCCAGGGTAACCTAGAGAGGAGCTATTCTTAGTATTGTCAATGAATAAAGATCTACCATTAGTGTACGGGCCCAATTCTTTGAATAAAAAGGCTTAAACATTTCCACTCATGAATATATAAAAATAGACTTTATGGTAAAGAAAGTGAATCTGCTTTATCTGATCTAGGACAGACCTTGACAAGTGAAAACCTAGCATAAGAATGTGGATGAGATAGAAAAGCTTGAGGGCAGATCTAGGCCTACCTGAATCAAAGAGGCCCATCCGGGGGTGTTCAAACCTTGTTTTCATTTTCAGCACTGCAGTTCATTCTTCAAAACATTATTAAGAATCAGTTACAAGAGTCATGGTTCTGGTTGAAGGAGACAGATTGTAGGAAGGGCACAGATCTTCCTTGCTCACCTTTTTCATTTCCTTGCTCTTCCCTAGTCTACTCCCAGTCAGCACCAGAGTCCCTCAGGAGTTGGTGAACCACTCATTTGGCAAGAGAGATGTAGCAATTTATTCTGTAAGTCACACCAGTTAAATTTGTGTGTGGGTGCAGAATTCAAGTTATTTTCTATGATACTATATCAGGGGTCAACATGTTTTCTCTAAATGGTGAGCGTACATATTTTAGGCTCTGTGAATCATATGGTCTCTGTTGGGACCACTCAACTCTGTGAAAAACAATACATACACTGCAGACAATACATAAACAAATGGGCATGCCTATGTTCCAGTAAATATGACTTATGGAAACTGAAATTAGAATTACATATAATTTTAATGTTATTAAATATATTCATATATTATTCTTTGGCTTTCTTTTCAACCATTTAAAAGACAAAGCTTGTTCTTGGCTATTTTGGGCTATACAGAAGGAAGCATCCATTGAGCTATAGTTCGTCAACCCCTGCCCTAGACCACTTCCTTAACTAACGCAAATAGTACTTTTCATTTCATGCAATGCTTAACAAAGTTTAGAACTTTATTTGGGTTCAAAGTGTCATTTCTTTTCCCACCCAATCTCCCCACAGCCTGGGTCTATATATTCTTTGCATTTTTTCCCTGGCCATGTCTTTCTCCAAAGTTTTAGCTGAAGGTTCAGAGCAGTTTATGGAAAAGTTAAAATTAGAATGGTTCTCATGACGTTTTTGCACCGAGCTTGAGAATATACACTCTAAATCAGTGCTGAACTTAGCTTGGTTTCTTGTCCAATCAAATTCTCCTGATTTCAGTGATGCTGTTGAGGAAGAAGAAGTTCTACTTCTAAACCTTCTCAGTGCTTGTAACGTTATTAAAAGCTGCAGCAGATGTGGCTACATTTGGTTTTAATTTTTCACTATTTTTATCATGAGTTAGATTTTTCTCAATGAATGAGGATCTACAACAGAAGCAGCAACATTTATAAGTTTTATAAATATATTTTTATTTATAATAAAATAACAGACTACATTTATTCAGAAACTACCACGAAAGACAACATTGTGGAATAGCTAAGGGCACCAAATATATTGACTAATCTTCTGGATTAATCCCAACTTCAACCATTATTAGTCATGTGACATTGGGCAAGTTATTTAAGTAATCCCTTCCTCAATTTATCATCTGTAAAATGATGACAGCAACAGCGTACATACCTTATAGGGCTATAAAACCAAATTATTTAATATACATAAAATACTTTAAGCAATGCCTGATAAATGGTAAATGTCCTATAAATATATGATGGTATTAATATTATTGGTTAGATACCATCTCAAGTTTACTCTTTGCATATTCTCTCCTGATTATTTTATTTCTTTACTTCAGAGGTAGGCACCATTAACTGTTTAATGTATTAAAATTCAAAAATTGTCCATGTACGTGATGAAGATAATTGTTAAGAATTATTGAACACTTACTAAATGTAACAGATGCTATTCTAAAGACTTTCTATATATTAAGTAATTTAGTTTTTGTGATAACCCTCTGAGATAGTATTAAATTGTACTTAAAGAAGAAGGGACTGAGACACAGAGAGATTATTGCAGTGAGCCCAGGCTCACATGGTTGGTAAATGGCAGAGCTGCTCTTAGAAGCCAAATAATTAAGAGTCAAGCCTGAATAGAATTTGGTTGGAAATTCTCAAAGCCCATGTGTCAGGTAAATGCACGTTTTGATAGTTCATGGATGTTAAATTTATGAGGCATCTCTTGAAACCTAGAAATGTGAATTTTAAAGAATGACAAGAAAGTACTGCTTTATACTGTGGGTAGAAATGCAACAGAATATATTGCCTCAATAAATTGTAGAGGTTTCTTGAATAGTCAAGATATGGAATCAACATAAGTAGACATTAGTAGATGAGTGGATGAAGAAAATATGGTATATATACACATGGGAAAATAATCCATCCTTAAAAAAGAAAAAAAGAAGGAAGGAAATCCTCTCATTTGTAACCACATGGATGAAACTGGAAAACATTATGTTAAGTGATCTCACACAAGTCAGGCACATGAAGACAAACATCCTATGATCTCACTTATATGTGTAATCTAAAACAGTTGAACTCAGAGAAGAAGAGAGTGGAGGAGTGGTTAGTGGGGACCAGAAGGGATTGGAAAGATATTTGTCAAAGGATATAATATTTTAATTAAATGGGAGGAATAACTTCAAGTGATCTATTGTACAAAATGTTGACTATAGTTAATAACACTCTAATTGCTAACAGTAGATTTTAAGTGCTCTTATCAGGAAAAATATGTGAGGAGTGCATATGTTAGTTAGCTCAATTGAGCCATTTCACAATGTGTACATATTTCAAAATATCATGGTGTACATGGTATATATATATATATATATATATATATACACACAC